>NC_134818.1:33182653-33187653 GCF_046742065.1 Oratosquilla oratoria
TAGGGGTCCTTTGGATATATAGCAGAGGATACTGCATGTTTGTTTCATTCTAGTAGCTGGTCAGTGAAACTTGAGGGTAAAATAATTGCAGTTAATTATGTCTTTCAAGAAAAAAAAGGGGGGGGAGATTCCAAAACCGTCCGTTGTAAACCCTATTTCGCCGTCCCCTTCTTGCCGTTTGTGTTTTGCCGGTTGGCAGAACTCGTTCACCATAACTAAATGGGCGTGGTATGTACGGTCCATACCGAGTACGCACACGCACACACACACACATACACACACACACACACACACACACACACACACACACACACACACACACACACACACACACACACACACACACACACACACACACACACACACACACACACACACACACACATGCATGTACACGCACATCCGTTATGTCTGTGACATATGCAAACGCCATGATGAAAGGAAAGACAAATGATACTAATCTGTTTGCTGACGACTCAGAAATCATGAGAAGAACTGAAAGAATTAAAGATGAAGAAGATTTTAAGGCGTAAATAATTGACAACTTTAGCTAAATTCGGAAATTTTACTTCAGTAATATGAATTACAAAAGTGTTGGAAATAGGCAAAAGTACAAAGAACTAATAGAAGATATACAAAAAATATATAGAAAACTACATAGAAATATATAATTATTTACTTACTCAGTTGGGACAGATGACTTGTCACGGAAAGATATATATATATATATATATATATATATATATATATATATATATATATATATATATATATATATTATATATATATATATATATATATACATATATGTATCAGAGCCTCATCCGTCCGAGATTGAAATATGCAGCAACGGTAGTCCCCAGGCAATAAAAAATATATACAACTAAGCTCAAGGCCATATATGCGTGTGTTGAAGTATCAGATATTCATATTGCCCTATATTTCCTTTTGTATATCAATACTGATATCTTTGTTTTGCCAAGCCGGCGGTCCACCACGGCCATAAATTCACAATTTGGTGGTCAAAGAGACGCACCCTCGCTGACACAGACGTTTCCTTCCCCCCTCCTCCCCTCTTTTCCTTTTCCTCCCCCTCCCCCCTCCTCCACCTCCTTCCCTCTCATCCCCCTCCTATACCCCTCCTTTAGCCCTCCCTTCCCTCCCATCTCCCTCCTATGCCCCTTCCTTCCCCTCCTTTACTCACCTCTTTACCCTCCCTCTTCCCCCTCTCTCCCCTCCTTCCCTCATCCTATGCTCTCCTCCCCTCCTTGCACCCCTCACCCTTTCTCCTCCTCTTTCACTCCTCCCTCTCCCACCCCACTTCTACTACTCCTCCCCCATCTTCTCCCTCCTCCACCTCCTCCACTTCCTTTCCTCTCCTCCCCTTCCTTCTCTGATCTACTCCGTTTCTCTCCTCTTTCCTCCTCTTCTCCCTCCTTTACTCTCCTCCCTTCTTCTGTCCTCCTTCCCCCTCCTTCCCCATGCTCCCTCTTCTTCCCTTCTCATTCCCCCTCTCCTTGTCCCCTCCACCCTCTCCTTCCCCTCCTCTTTTTTCTCCTCTCCTTCTCCTCTCCGCCATTCACCTCCCTCCCTTACTCCCCCTCCATTCTCAATCCTCCCTCCTCCTTCCCCTCCATCCCCCTTCCTCTCCCTTCCTTCCCCAGTCCTCCCCCTCCTCCCACTCCCCTCTTCTCCCTTAGTCACCAAACTCGTTCCCCTGACCCCACCCTTCTCCAACACAACGCTCCAACACATTAACTAATGTCCAAAACATTTACCAGAATTTGGTATCCTGTGTTCAATGCTCATGCACGCCCGGACCCGGTCGCCTAGTGGGTCGATACCGGCTGCCGGTCGGGTAAACGGTTACGTGGAATAGTGAACCGGGGAATGATTGTATTCATAGCCGTCATTATTGTCTTTGATGACCGGCGTCGGGAAGGGAGGGAGGGGAAGGGGAGTAATTAGCTGTAGGGGGAGTGAGGGAGAGAGAGTGAGTGGGTGGGTTAGGCCTAAAACGATGGGGAGAGAGATGGAAATTGAGATTGTGAATTTGTGTGAATGGACCATAGGGTATTTTTCTATTTTGCCTCTCATTTCCATTCTAGCTCATTCTATCGGTTGCTCGATTTTTCGATTTTGGTTTTATTCAGCTTCGGAAGTCCTTGGGTCAGTTGAGACTTTCTTCTTTTGGAAGTAGAAGCCATTTGGGAAGCCGAATGCCTTCTTCGGGAAGTCGAAAATGTTCCTCGCGACTTCGAAAGTGTTCTTCGGAACTTTGAAGATGTTCTTTGGGGAGTCGAAGGCGTTCTTTGGGAAGTCGAAGATGTTCTTCGGAAAGTCAAAGGCGTTTTTTGGGAAGTCGAAGATGTTCTTCGGGAAGTCGAAGATGTTCTTTGGGGAGTCGAAGACGTTCTTTGGGAAATCGAAGATGTTCTTTGGGAAGTCGAAGATGTTCTTCGGGAAGTCGAAGATGTTCTTCAGGAAGTCGAAGATGTTCTTCGAGGAGTCGAAGATGTTCTTCGGGGAGTCGAGGACATTTTTCGGAAGTCGAAGGCATTCTTCTGGACTTCAGAGGCGTTCTTCGGGACTTCGAAAACGTTCTTTGGGGCTTCGATAACCTTTGCTGTCATCGAAGACCTTCTTCGACGTTGTCTTCGTCTCCGTCGGAGGGCCATCTGGGACTCTCCTCTCTTTAGTCGATAGCCCGGGTGGGCATTAACTCTTTTGATGGCGCGTTTTGATGGACGAGATAGACCGATTACTTACGGGGATACTCACAGATCGCCTCTCCAACACAAGAACCTTTTGATGTTGGTTCATGTGTATGTGTTTGTACACGTGTATGTATGTGTAAGTATATACGTGTACATGTGTATTTGTAAATGCACAAATGTACATATGCGCATTAACGCATAAATACGTATATGCACGTATGTATACGCACGTACACGCACACACATGCACCCACACACACTCGCCCAGGACTGAAATATTTTCTGTATCGCTGCGCTGTGAGTCGTTACTCCAACTCTCGTGGGCTGGGAGTTGAGGGTGTGTGTGCGTGCAAGTTCATAGCATTACCCATAGATCGGTCATATATGAGCTCTGAGCTCTTTTCCGGGACGGTAAAAACTGTCGATCACGAGTCCAACACGTGATCCAAGACCATGGTGAAACACACACACACACACAAACACACACGCGCACACACACACACACACACACACACACACACACACACACACACACACACACACACGCACACGCACACGCACACGCACACACACACACACACACACACACACACACACACACACACACACACACACACACACACACACACACACACACACACACACACACACACACGCACACACGCACACACGCACGCACACACGCACACACACACACACCCACGCACACACGCACACACACACGGACACCTAACCCTTCTTACTCATTCCCTCTCCCTCCCCCCCTTCACCCCCTCTTCTTCCGGAAGAAACCCCCCACCCCTTACCCCTTTACTCTCATTAAATAATTATCCTTTCTTGTTATTAGACCTCCACCCTTGACAGCAACCCTCCCCCCCACCCTTCTGTCAACTGTTCCACTGACCTTCCCTCCTACCCGGATCCGCCCTCTTTCCACTCCTTCTCCCCGCTCCCCCGCTCCCCCCGCTCCCCCCACTCCCCCACTCCCTCCCTCCCTTTCCCTGTCCTCCTCCGCACACCCTCACTCCTCCCTTCTCCTTCACCTTCCTCTTCTGCCTCCCTCTCTGTCTCCTCTTGAAGCGTGGTAGTCTCGTATTCCCTTAGATGTGGATTCAAATCCAGCACTCCTCTCCGATTTCCAGCAGTGACTGTTGATTACCTGCCCCAACAGTCCCTAAAGCGCATAATAGGGCAAGGGTGATGGCTTCGGCCGCCACTACTCAGTGCGTCCTGGCGTAGGCTTATTTTTTTTCTTTCCCCTTATTGGGTATTCCTTGATTAATTTCGTGTAGTAAGAGTTTAAGGGATTGTAGTCACCACTATCTACAGCCACCACCACCACCATCATCACCATCACTCCCATCACTACCACCACAATTATAACCACTATCACCACCACCATCACCACCACCTAAACAAAAACTATCACCATAAATATCACTTTCACCACCACAGCCACCAACACTACCACCACCACTGTTACTACTATCACCACCACCTAAACCAATACTATCACCACAAATATTACTTTCACCACTATCACCACCACCACTAGCTTCAGATGACAACTTCCACATGTGTATAGCGCTCTCTAGAAATGAATTAATCCCAACTGAATTTCTTTAGTTTTTATTCCTTATATGGTCATGGAGGTCTCACACGCCGCTTGACGGGTTGACATCTTGGCTGAGTTGCCAGGACTCGCCATAGGAAATGAACAAAATAGATAAATAATTGAATAAATAGATAGATAAGATAATGAAGTCACTATCCCATTCACAATAAATGAATTAATAAGATAATTAGTAAGTAGATAAATAGATAATATATATGTAGTGGAAAATACATAAAGGCAATGAATTTAATTCCATTGCTTAGGTGACAGCTGAGTGCCTCATAGTGTAAGCAATATTTTGGAGAAATATATATATATATATATATATATATATATATATATATATATATATAGTGCGTGTATGTGAATAATTCATATTGGTCTTGAATCACGTGATGAGAACGTGGTAGGTAGGATATCGCCCTATCTTTAGGTGTATATGTATAGGGCTAGAGCTACCTTGTACTGTATATATGCACAGTAGTGAATAGCACTAAGCCTGTGTCTACTGTTTGCCTGTCTCTTTGCGCGCGTGTGTGACATCCGACCCTGTGGTTTGTCCTGTGTGCTTTACACACACACACACACACACACACACCCGACCCCCGTGTTTGCGCGCACGCGCATGTGTGTGTGTTTGCGTCGCTGTCTTTCCCGGCCTGGCCATC
>NC_134818.1:33195153-33200153 GCF_046742065.1 Oratosquilla oratoria
TCCTCCTCCTCTTCCTCCTCACGTGATAAAACTCAAGAAAGAAACAAAACTTGAAGAGATCGCTTTGTATCGATGTTGAAAACGAGGAGCCCATAAGGTCTATGGTCTGGGCTTAAGCGTCCAGATAATCACCCTTACGGACATCCATTCTCACTCGCTCCGATATCGAAGGGCGAAATTTACATTTACGCTATCGCAAATTATCTCGATAATAAATCCGCCTAATCTCTCTTATCTCAAGCGTTCGTAAATTGATAACAAAGTTAACTAATCTAATTGTGTCATTTGTTTGGTTATCAGGTCCATTAAAATGTCCTCTTTCGTCAGATAGAAAATATTAGTGTGGTTGACTACTTTTGTCCTGAATGTCACCTGAAGACTTTAATCACATGTGGGGTGCCCACTGATTAGGTCATTTATAAGAGACAGGAATTATACATAAATTTCAGTACGAATATTGTTATTTTATTTTATTAATTTATCTATTTATCATTATGGTTTTATTTTATTTATTTGCCTATTCTTATGTATTTATCTATGTTTATTTTTATTATGATTATTCTTTCATCAAATTCTTGCTTATCTATCTGTTTCTCTTCATTATATTTATGTTTTTATATATTGCTTATTTATTTATTTATTTATTTATTTATTTATTCATTTATTTATTTATTTATTTATTTATTTATTTATTTATTTATTTATTTATTTATTTATTTATTCTATTTATTTATCTATTTATTTATTTATTTTTGTATTCACCCATTTATTTATTTTTTTCTCTTATACACAAGAATCAATAAGCAAAGCTGTTATGGACAATTTGCGTATGACCCAAACCATGAATTGGATAATTATACATAAACCTTGAGGGATCTCCTTATATTATACACACAAATGATAAAGGTCTTGATATATGAAAACTAACAGTGCTAACTTATATACAAAATTTGAATACATAATTCGAATTATATACAAAATAAGTTTGTATAAATTGTATTACAAAAAAAGAAGAAGAAATGTATCACGTTTAATACAAAATTGATATAATGGAATCATATATGAAAACATGGGTAGTTTCTTCTTGTTATGTTATTCATAAACTAGATAAACTTAATGGATAACTTATTTACGCAAAAAGTATCTTAGGCACAAATTGGTATGGATAGATCGGTTTTATCCATAATTGGCTTGGATAAGTTCTATGCACAAATGGACAAATCCCATTATACGAAATATGACATGGATAAATTATTATCCATAATCAACATGGATAACTCATTTTATTTATGAATTAATAAATTTCATTATACACAAACTGCCATGGATAAACTCTCATCATATCCAGAATTGACATGGATAAGTTTTTTCATGTGCAAATTGACCCTTAATTGTCATCAAATACAAACCAGCCATGACTAATTCATATTTACATATTTTCATTTTTTTTTTGTATTTTTATATTCACATCAAAGAACAACCCACACGTGTCAACATTAACCTGTTAATCAAGTTAACGCCCCAAGGGTGCCACGACAGTGAAGGATTTAAACTCAGTTTAATCGTGTTTAACAAGAGTTAAGGTTAACACGGGTTATATTTAACTCAGTCAATCAATAAGCCCGCTCCCATGTGATTAGACTATGAAAACAATAAAGTTAACTTAACATATTTTGTTCAGGAGATCGTCAGGTCATTTAAATTAGTCTAGAATATGTCATTTTATCAAGAATAATCATTGCCGTTAATCAGAATAAAATATATAAAGTCACAGAGTAGAGAGCGTTTGAATGAGTGAAATGAAGATAACACATTATGTGATGCTGTTGATGAGACATGCTTTGGTGGAGAGCAAGGGCTGTGGTGGTGATGGTATTTGTGATGGAGATGGTGGTGGTGATGATGAAGTATTGGTGATGATAGTGTTACGAAGCCAAGGATGGTGATGCCGGTGGCGATGGTGATGATAAAGATAATGATGGTGGGTTGATGGTGATGGTGGAATTTTAGTGGTGCTCATGATAATTGCGATGGTGTTAATAATGATGGTGATAATGATAATGGTGTGATGGTGATGATGATGGTAATGATTGTAAAAGGGTTGTTCAAGATGTGGTTGATAGTGATTAAGAAAAAGGCGGAGGAGGAGGAGGAGGAGGAGGAGGAGGAGGAGAAGGAGCATGAGGAGGAGGAGGAGGAGGAGGAGGAGGAGGAGGAGGAAAAGTGTTGGAGATGGATGAACAGATAGATGGATGAATGGATGGCAAGACGAGGTTTAAACGATATCACTTGTGTAAGACATTGAGAGCTTCGAGCAAGTACATCGATCCTAGAGGGATTTGGGGCTGAAGGAACTCCCAGACACTCCCACACTCACTCCCTCTCCTCCCATTCACTCCCTCTCCTCCCACGCACTCCCTTTCCCCTTTACTCTATTCATCTCTTCTTCCCCCTTTCCTTCTTCCTTCTTTATCCTCTTCCTCCTTCTTTCATTCCTTATTAATTATCTGCCTGCTTCTCTCCCTCCCTCCCTCCCTTCCTCCTTTCTTCCCTCACTCCTTATCTCCCTCCCTCTCCTCCTCCTCTCCTACCTTCCTCTCTTCCTATTTCCCTTCTAATTCTTCCATCCTTCCTTTCTTCCTTCCTTCCTCCTTCCCTCCCTTCCTTCCTTCTTCCCTCCCTTACTCCTCTCTTCTCTCACTCCCTCCCTCCCTCTCCTCCTCCTTTCCTACCTTCCTCTCTTCCTCTCTCCCTTCTAATTCTCCCATCCTTCCTTTCTTCCTTCTTCCTTCCCTCCCTCCCTTCCTTCCTTTTTCCCTCCCTCCCTACCTTCCTCTCCTCCTCCTTTCCTACCCTCCTCTCTTCCTTTCTCCCTTCTAATTCTTCCATCCCTCCTTCCTTCTTCCATCCCTCTCTTCATGATATCCTCCTTCCCTCTCTCCCTCCCTTACTTCCTCCTTCCCTCCCTCCCTCCTTCCTTCCCTCCCTCCCTCCTTTCCTACCCTCCTTTCTTCTTCTCTCCATTTTAATTCTCCCATCCTTCTTTCCTTCCTTCCTCCTCCTCTTCCTCTCTTCAAGCTATCCTCCTTCCCTCCCTCCCTCCCTACCTCCCTCCATCCTTCCCTCCTTCCCTCCCTCCCTCCCTCCCTCCCAACTCCTCCATTTTTCATCCTCCACAGATATTCCACCACTTATAATTCATATTTCTCAAGACAGCACCTCCCTCCCTCCCTCCCTCCCTCCCTCCCTTCCTCCCTTCCTCCCTTCCTCCCTCCCTCCTTCCCTCCCTCCCTCCATCCCACTTACTCAGCAACCTACCTCTCTTTATTCTCTCTTCTGAGAAAATCCTCTTTTGTCTTTAACCATCATTCTTCCAGTTTTCTTCCCGTTTTCTTCTCCCATTGAGAGAGGGCAACCGCATCCTGGAGACCACGTGACGCCAAGAGGGATCATGTAAACAAGAGAGTAACGTCGAAGTATGAAAACTCGAGTGTGTTTGAGAATAAGAACGTGGGTTTACGAATACAAACAAAACATAAAATTGTTCAACTAGTAAATGATACAATCAGTTTTCTTTAAACTACTTCTTCGTCTTTTTTTCTTCCTCTTCTTTGTCTTCTTCCTCTTTCTCTTTTTCGTCCTCTTCCTCTTCTTCTACTTCTTCTTCGTCCTCTTCTTCTTCTTCTTCTTCTTCTTCTTCTTCTTCTTCTTTTTCTTTTTCTTCTTCATCTTCTGCTTCTTCTTCTCTTCTTTTTGTCCTCATTTTTTTTCGTTCTCTTCTTGCTCTGCTTCATCTTCTTTTTTCTTCTTCTTCTAATTCTTTCCACAAATGAATACATCTGATCGGAAAATAACATTTCTTCATCTCCTTTAAACATTACATCTTTTCATTTATCACTTATTCTCTTCTGGCTTCTTTCTTCCTTTCCTCTTATTTTTGTGTTTTCGTATATTTTTTCTTTGTTCTGTTGGTACTTCTTAGTCTTTGTGTGTGTGTGTGCGTATGTGTGATTCACCATAGTCTTGAATCACGTGTTCGACTCGTAATTGACAGTTATCAACCTCCCGGATGAAAGCTCAGAGCTCGTATGACTGATCTATGGGTAATACACGCACACACTCACCCAACTCCCCGCCCACGAGAGTTGGAGTAACACCCCGCAGCGCAGCGATACTGAAATTATTTCAGCCCTGGGCGGGATTTGAACCCGGACCGTCGTAGTGGCAGGCGAGAGCTCTAACTACAGTGTGTATGTTTGTGTGTCTGTGTGTGTGTGTATAAATATGTCTGTGTGCGTATATAAATATGTCTGTATATATACAGTATGTACATGCATGATTACACCATATGTATATATAAACATATACAATGCACATACACTACGTACACCATGTCTTGCTGTATCACGCTCCCTAGAAAGCAGTCCATCCCCCATTCCCCCCATCCCCCTAGGTTTCTTCATCTTAAGCCCCCAATATTTGCACCCCGCATGCATTTCAAAGATCCTCCCCGTTCTTCATATTAGTTCTAAGCTTCTTTTTCTCTCCCCAATTCTTGTTAAGACTCGTCCCCCAAGACCGCTTCTGTTTGTATTCCCTCAATCTTCCTCCTACCCAACTCTGTTTCCACCATATACTTCTTCATTAAAAAAAAAAAAATTCTTCCCACCCAACAAATCTGTACTCCAGAAATATCTCCCTCCATGAAAATATTCCTCAGCCAAAAATGTCTATCAAAAAATCTTCCTCCTTAAAAAAATATACTCCCTTAAAAATGCCCCCCCCCCAAAAAAAAAAAAAAATATATATATATATATATATATATATACATATTTTTGCAGAAACCACCGGGAAATTGAAAAAACAGATACCGAACGTTTTCGTCTATTTAGACATTTTCACATTGAGTGACGACGCGAAATGTGCTCTAGGATATGGTTTAAAATTCGTTGCCAATAATCAGCAGGTGAACTATGTAGATATTGCCAAGAGTTTTTGCA
>NC_134818.1:33205153-33210153 GCF_046742065.1 Oratosquilla oratoria
CTATATATATATATATGCATTATAATATATTTATATATATATATATATATATATATATATATATATATATATATATATATATATACATAAGAATAAAGGAGACTGTACGAGACTATAAGACAAAGCATTATCATGTCCCTTACCACCTTTCTTCCCTATCCATAAAGTTATCTCATTTTCTCATACAAAAGAAAAATTGTTTCAGCGCGCATTACATTGTTACCGAGTCTATACCATTCGTTAAACATTCTATTGGTAAATCAGTTCTTGCCCATTTCTTTTTTAAACCTAAAATTATCCAATTGAAATCCGTTTCTTCGAGTCCTGTTCTGCTGTCTTAATAAGATGACCTTGCTTGCATCACCCTTGTTAAAGCTCTTGACCCATTTGAATACCTCTGTTAGATCACCCCGAACTCCTCGTCTTTTAAATATATATATATGTATATACATATATATATATATATATATACATATATATATATGTATATTTATATATGTATATATATATATATATATATATATATATACATATATATGTATACATAGATATATGTATACACACACACACATATTATACATATATATATATATATATATACATATATATATAGATATATATATATTTATATATATATATACATATAAATATATATACATAGATATATGTATACACAACACAACACACACACACACCACGCACACACACACACACACACACACACACACACACACACACACACACACACACACACACACACACACACATATATCTATCTATCTATATAATATATGTATATATATATACACATACATATATATATGTATATATATAATATATATATATATATACATATATATGTATATATATAATATATATATATGTATATACATAGATATATGTACACACACACACACACACACACACACACACACACATATATATATATATATTTATATATATGTGTATACATACATATATATATACATATATATATATATATGTACATATATATACATATATATATATATATATATATATATATATATATATATATTTGTGTGTGTTTGTGTGATGTGTAGATTATTGCTCGCTAGACCATCGCATTAGGTCCTAAGAAGTGCAAAGTTGGACCATTTATTTTATTTAGTTTATATTTATTTTTCATTTTATCTATATATCTATTATTATTTTATCTATTATTTTCATTTAATTATTTATTCGAGTCCCACTTTGAGTCGCACCTCGAGTCCTACTTAGTCCCGCTTCGAATCCCACTTCGATTCCCACGTCGATTTCCACTTCAAACCCCACCTCGAGTCCCACTTCGAGTCCCGCTTCGGATCCCACTTTGATTCCCACTTCAAACCCCACCTCGAGTCCCACTTCGAGTCCCGCTTCAAATCCCACTTCGAATCCCGCTTCAAATCCCACTTCGATTCCCACCTTGAGTCCTACTACGAGTCCCGCTTCGAATCCCACTTTGATTCCTACTTCGAATCTTTTCGCAAATTCCTTTAATCGATACGAAGGCAAAAGTTCCCCTCTTTCCCCTCAGTTATACAAACACACAAATACCCTCACGTCCCCACCCCTTGTGTCTTCTCCCCTTCCCTTTCCTCCCTTTCCACTCCCCTTCCACCCCCTTCCTCTCCCCTTCCACTCCCCTCTACTCCTCTCCACACTCTTCCCTTCTCCTCCTTCTCCTCCCCTCTCTCCCCTCCCCTTCCCTTACCTCCCTTTCCACTCCCCTTCCACCCCCTTTCCTCTCCTCTTCCACTCCCCTCTACTCCTCTCCACAGTCTTCCCTTCTCCTCCCCTCTCTCCCTTCCCTTTCCCTTACCTCCCTTTCCACTCCCCTTCCACCTCCTTCCTCTCCCCGTCCACTCCCCTCTACTCCTCTCCACACTCTCCCCTTCTCCTCCTTCTCCTCCCCTCTCTCCCCTCCCCTTCCCTTACCTCCCTTTCCATCCTTCCCTTCTCCTTACCCTCCCATCTTATTCTTTTCCATCTCCTTTGATTTCCCTCTACTCCCTTACATTCACCTACACTCCCCTCCCATCCTCTCCCTTCCCCTCCACTCCTCTCCCCTCCATTCCCCTCTACCCCAAACTCGTCTACCTCCTCCCACAAACCCCCACCTCCCCCCACAAATTCACACCCCCTCCGCAAACCCTACCCTCCCCCAAAAGCCCACAACTCCCCCCCCAAAAAAAAACACCTTCCCCCTACAAACCCCCTACAACCCTCACAAAACCTCACATCCCCCGACAACTCCCACCTTCCCCCGACAACTCCCACCTTCCCCTACCGACACCTATAAACCCCCACCTTCCCCCATAAACCCACACCTCCCCCCAACAAACCCGCACATCCCCTCCCACAACCCCCACCTTCCCCCATAAACCCACGCCTCCCCCACCATAAACCCACACCTCCCCCAACAAACCCCCACATCCCCTCCCACAACCCCCACCTTCCCCCATAAACCCACACCTCCCCCCAAAAACCCACACCTCCCCCCAACAAACCCCCACATCCCCTCCCACAATCCCCACCTTCCCCCATAAACCCCCACAAACCCACACCTTCCCCCAGCAAACCCCCACATCCCCTCCCACAACCCCCACCTCCTCTTTACAGACGTCTTTCCTCGTCACCATCACTTGGGTCACCACAATCACCATCATTCCCGTCACCACACCATACGTCATCATCACAATCAAGTTCACCCCACCAACACACCAATGGCACCTTCGTTTGCATCACTATTTCTACCATCGGTGCAAGAACAATCTTAGACTTCACCATCACCACCGTTATCATCACCAATACTATCACCACTACCACCACCATTATCATAGCACTCACTACCATTATCACCATCATTACCTCTATCACCACTCCCAACACCACTATCATCACGACACTCTCTTTCCCCACCTCCACCACCATTACCACCACCATCATCTTTATTATCACCATCATTATCACCAACAATATCACCACCATTAATGCCACCATTGTCACCACCTCTGTCATCACAACCAATACGATCAATATCACCATTATCACCACCAACAATATCACCACCATTTATACCACCATTGCCACCACCACTGTCATCACAACCAATATGATCAATATCACCACCATTATCACCACCACCATCATCTTTATCATCACCACCATTATCACCAACAATATCACCACCATTAATACCACCATTGTCACCACCACTGTCATCATAACCAATATGATCAACATCACCACCATTATCATCACCAATAATATCACCACCATTAATACTACCATTGTCACCACCACTGTCATCACAACCGATATGATCAATATCACCACCATTATCACCACCAACAATATCACCACCATTAATACTACCTTTGTCACCACCACTGTCATCACAACCAATATGATCAATATCACCACCATTAATACCACCATTGTCACCACCACTGTCATCACAACCAATATGATCAATATCACCACCATTATCATCACCAACAATATCACCACCATTAATACTACCATTGTCACCACCACTGTCATCACAACCAATATGATCAATATCACCACCACTATCACCACCACTATCATCACCACTCGAATCGGACCAGAAATCCCTCCAAACCCCCTTATTCCCGCAGCCAATATCAATTTCCCTCCTTACAATCGCCTCCAAATCCCTCCAACTCTTCGTCACCCGGCCCTCCCTCCCTTCCTATCCCTCCCTCTCCCTCCTCCACCTCTCCCTAAACCCCCGTCTCCCTGCCCCTCCCCTTTTCCTCTCCCTCCCCCTCTCCCTCCCAATTCTTCTACCTTCCCTTTCCTTTCTTCCTCTCCCTCTTTCTCCATCACCTCTCCCTACCCCTTCTCTTCCCCACCCCTTCCCTCTCCCTATTCCTCCCCTCCCCCTACTCCTACGTCTCTCTACCCCGTCTCCTCTCCCTCTCCTTCTCTTCTCTCCCCGTCTCCTCCCCTCTCCCTCCCCCTTCCCTCTCCTTTACACTCCCCTCTCCCCAGCCCTCCGTCCCCCTACCCCTTCCTCCCTCCCTCTGCCTCTCCCTTTCTCCTCTCTTTCTACCCCTCCACCTTCCTACTCCTCCTCTCAGCCTCTCCCTTCCTCTCTCCCTCTTCCTCGCCAAAGAGCATCTCGAGATCGTACACAAAGATAGAAGCACTGGTTAAACGAAACTCCACAACAACAACTCCCCCTAATTTTCTTAACACTTCCCTTGCCCTTACTCCTTCCCTCCCCCCCCTCTCTCTTACCCTCCCCCTGTTTCCCTTTCCTCCTCCCTTCTTCCCACTCCCCCTTCCCTTCCCTTCCCTTCCCTTCCCTTCCCTTCCCTTCCTTTAGGACTCTCCCTTGCCTCCCTTTCTCCTCGTTCCTTTCCTTCTTTCCATTTACCTTTTATAAATAGTTTGTATTTGAAGAACCATTTTCCTTCTAATGCAGATCAAAATAGGAACCTCGGCGTTTTTCTCCCCTTCCCCTTCCTTCCCTTCCCCTCCTCTCCCCTTCCTTCCCCTCCCCTCCCCTACCCTCTCCTTTCTTCCTCTCCTTTCCTATCCCGTTCTCTCCCCCCCCTCCCTTTCCCTCATTTCCCCTCCTCTCCTCTCCCCTTTCCATCTTCTCTCTTTCCTTCTCCTATCCCTTACCCTCCTCTCCCCTCCTCTTCCCTCACCTAATCTCCCCTCCTCTCCTTTCCCCCTCTCCTTTCCCCTCCTCTTCCCTCCCTCCTCACACCTTCCCCCTCTCTCCTCCTATTCTCTCTTTTCCTTTCCACTCCTCTTCCCTCCCCTTCCCTCCATTCCCCTCCTCCCCCGTCCCCTACTCTCCTCTCCCGTCCCCTCCTCTCCTCTCCCCTCATCTCTCCTCTCCCCTCCCCTCCCTTGCCCTCCTCTTCCCTCCCTCGTTCTGTATCCTCCCATCTGCTGGCCCTCCACATTCTTCCTCCACATTGTTCCTTCCTATTTTT
>NC_134818.1:33212653-33215153 GCF_046742065.1 Oratosquilla oratoria
ACATTCATAAGCACATCTAAGAACAAAGGAGCGAACGTTTTGTTTTTGGTTCGTTCAAAGATTCGAATTTGAAAGATTCGAATCGTGAGCGACACCGACGCCATGTTTGTTTACGTTTGTGAGATTCAAAATGCGAAACTTTATTTCATCGCTTTTCGACAAAATAATATTATTTCTTCGATCTCCCACGTCCCTAGTTTTTAGACGAACATTCTAGAACTAGAACGTGTGGATCATAACACGAAGCCAAATTGTGTCGAAAGTATTTCTACCTAAAATTTTCTCAGATTATTGACCATTGTCTTAACTTACATTCACTTTCGCTATCCGATTTTGATTTTATTTGTTAATAGTTTCCGTACTCAAAATAAGTGGTTGGAAGAGGAAAATTATATATTTCCTCGTAAGTGACAGCGTTAAAACCTTTAGATTAAGAAAAGGGAGGAATTAAGGAAGATGTGTGTAAATTCAAGGTCACCCAATTCAGGTCATATTTAAAGTGGGAAGTACATCCTTAAGGGGGCCATTCAAAACACCCTAATGTGTGTGTATGAGTATGTATGTGTGTATGCATATTCATGTGTGTATGTGTATTTATATGTGTCTATGAGTATGTATGTATTTGCATGTGTATTTATGTGTGTGTGTGTATGTGTATGTACGTGTGTGTATGGGTATGTATGTGTATGTATGTGTGTGCATGTGTACGTATATGTGATTCACCATGGTTCTGGATCATGTGGTGGACTCGTGATTGACAGCTATTTCCCTCTAGGAAGAGAGCTTAGAGCTCATATATGACCGATTTATGGATAATGCTGTGACCTTACATGCACACACTCCACATCCGCGAGAGTATGTGTATGAGTATGTGTGCACATATGTATGTGTGTGTGTGTGTGTGTGTGTGTGTGTGTGTGTGTGTGTGTGTGTGTGTGTGTGTGTGTGTGTGTGTGTGTGTGTGTGTGTGTGTGTGTGTGTGTGTGAGTAATTTTTTTTTAAACTCTGACAAAAATGTTCATAAACTCGTCATAGTAAAATTTTAGAATTGCACACCTACGGAATAGAAACCTAGATATCAATTTTGTAAATGATAATACATCAACGTAATATAAGTTTTTCTTGGCGGAAATCATTAACAGAAAAAGTTGCTAAAAGCGATACACTAACGAACGAAGCTGTGGCGACCGCTTGAGACGCCATCTTTGTTTTGAAAGATGCGGAAGTCGAGAAAATTAAAGTATAATAAATTCATCAAACCTAACCTAATCTAACCTAACCTCTCTAACCAGACCTAACCTGTATTTAATAATGTGGTACCTGTAATTCTAGAGGTCATCAGGGTCGTCATCGTCATGGGTGTTGACGTCTTGGCATCCGATCGGTCAATGAGTTGCTGAAAAGTTTCATATCTTGAAGAAAAGCATGAAGTTCAGCTTCGTAGCACTATTTTGAAAATATGTAGCGTGGTGACGTCACCTGGAGTGGGAGAACAACCGGTACACAACGTCAACGCCATCGTCAAACTGACATTAACGGGACTGGACAGACAACATGGCGTCTCGAACCTATCGTCTCAGCTCCGTTCGATAGTGTATTTGCTTTTATATCTTTTTTAATTGATTTCCGCCAAGAAAAACGGATGTTAAGTTGATGTATTAAATGTTACAAAATATTCATTTTTCTATTACTATATCGCGTAAATGTGAACTTCTATAAAAACACTCTTGTATATATATATATATATCTTTCAATGTGACGTGAATATACAAGTATTCAGATTTCACCATTTTACTAATGATCTCCATTTTTCACTCTTAAGCTTAAATTTCTTACTCTTATGAAAATTAGCAAAAGGCTTTTCTTACTTGATGTTGGATGAGAAGGAGATATCACACACACCATCTTTTGATTTAAACAATTTTATATATATATATCTATATATACATTTTTGTATATTGTTATCGCACGGCAAGATACCACATAATTAGTGAGATAAGAATTAAAAAACTAGCGAGAGTCTTTGTATACGTGAAAAGTCAAGTCATGACAGATGTGGGTGAAGAGAAACGTGGTACGGGCGTATTGGGTGGGGGAGCGTGGGTGTAGGGGCTGGAGGGCGTGGGTGTAGTTGGTGGGGGTGCGGGGGCGTAGTGGGGTGGTGATGAGTTGGATGGTGGGTGTGGTTGTGAAGGAAAGCTCTCCTAATCTAACCCAACTGAACCTAACCTAAGTTAACCTAACAAAGGGGAGCTCTCTGAGTACAAGTTTTGGGTCGTTAAACAAACTAGCCTAACTTAAACTAACCTAACCTAATTGAACCTAACCTAACTTAACCCAACCTAACCTAATTAAACCTCATCTGTAGGTAATCGTCTATTACCGAGCGATGATCAATGTCATCGCTTTAGTTGTTTACTTATAAGACATTTAATATCCCTTGTTTTTTTCAGTGAAAAATCAAAGAACACTATTGTTATTTGTTTAAAATATTATTCGC
>NC_134818.1:33220153-33222653 GCF_046742065.1 Oratosquilla oratoria
TGCCCGTTACAGAACAGTTAGCCTTTACGGGGTGTCCGTTATTAAACGCATCGTCCGTTACTAGCCTTGTGGCCCGTTACGAATTTACCAATGCGTTATACACCTATTCCCCGTATCACACCCGTTACATTCAACATTCCCTTATAGAGCGTTTATGACCGTACTACTTTACCTTCCGTTACAATTTTTTTTTAATCCGTTACAGATCTGTTACTTGTTACACACCATAACGCTAACTATAGTCTTTATCTCCGTTACATAACTTAACAGGTCTCATACTGATTTCGTCCTCTATGCAAAAGATTGGTTTATATGTAGATGCGCATAAATTTTGCACACACACACATACACACACACACACACACACACACACACACACACACACACACACACACACACACACACACACACACACACACACACACACACACACACACACACACACACACAAACACACACAGTAGCCCTGAGTCGTAATAGTATTATGCAGACACTCGTATTACCTATATAATCTGATAAAGAGAAAATATCGAAAATAGAAAATTAAATTGAATTACATTGATAAAACAAAATGGCCGACAAGAGACCTTTTTTCTCTATAACGAGGTCGGAAAAAAAATGCGGAGGTGGGGGGGAGGGGGAGATGCAGGTACGGACTGATACTGTACGATCCCCTCCGCCCCCTAAATTATGTCCGGGGGATAGAATCGAACTGAAAGTCTTCGGGTTCCCGAGCCGAGTTCCCGAGCTAGTGGACCGTGGACCCTCGACTCTCGTGGGTCTAAAGTTTCTCAAATGTCTCCCTCCCTCCCTCCCTCCCTTCCTCCTTCCCACTTTCCTCCCTCCTTCCCACTTTCCTTACCCCGTCTCCCTCCCCCTCCTCCTCTTATTGCTTCTCTCCCTCCTCCTCACCTTCCTCTCACTCCCGTCCTTCCCCCCCTCCCCTCCTTCCCACTTTCCTCCCCCCTTCCCCCTCCACCCTCTCCCTCTCCCCCGTCTCCCTCCCCCTCCTCCTCTCATTGCTTCTCTCCCTCCTCCTCACCTTCCTCTCTTTCTCATCCCTCCCCACTCCCCTCCCTCCCTTCTTCCCACTTTCCTTCCCCTTCCCCCTCCACCCTCTCCCTCCCTCCCCGTCTCCCTCCCCTCCTCCTCTCATTGCTTCTCTCCCTCCCCCTCACCTTCCTCTCACTCCCGTCCTCCCCCCTCCCCCCCTTCCCTCCTCCGCTCACTCCCCTCTCCCTACTCTCCTCTTCCTCCCTTCCCTTCCTCTTCTTCTCACTCAGCTCCTCCTCCCCCTCATACTCTCTCCCTCCCTCCTTCCACTTCCCCCTCCTCCTCCCACTTTACCCTCCTCCTCTCCCTCCCTCCTTCTCTGAGTTTCCTCCTCTCACTCCCCTTCTCACCCTTCCCCTTCCCCCTCCTCCTCACTCACTCCTTTCATTCTCCTCCTCCCCCTTCCCCTTCCCCTTCCCCTTCCCCTTCCCCTTCCCCTTCCCCTTACCCTTACCCTCCCTCTTTCTCCCATTTTCCTCTCCCTCCTCCTCTCTCTTCCTTCTACTTCCCTTCTTCCCCTAACTTTCCTCATCCCTTGCTATCTCCCTCTTCCTTCCTCCTGCCTCCTCCTCCCTCTTCTCTCAATCTCCTCCGACACTCCTCCCCTCTTTGTCCTCCCATCCCCCTTCCTCTCCTTCTTACTCCCACTCCCCTCCTACTCACCTCCCACTCACCTTTCTTTCCCCTCCTCCCCCTCCCTCTCCTCTTTTCCCTTCCCCACTCCCCTCCTACCTCCTCCCTACCTACCATCCCTTCCCCTCTCCCCTCTCTGTTCCCCAACTCTCTATTCCCCTCATCCTCCCCTTTCCTTTAATTCCCCTTCATCCCCGCTCCTCTTATTCCCCTCCCTACTCTTCCCACTCCTTATCCTCCCCCACTTCCTCTCTCCCACCACCACCTCCCACTTCCCCCCTCCCACTACCCCCCACTCCCTCCACGCCTCCCCCTTGTTCCAAGGTCTCCCTCTGAACTCTCGACCTCTAGCGGGAGTCCCTTCGCAGCTACTTCGGAGACGCTTTAGGGCCCCCGGGAGGACCCTGCCGGACCCCACGACGACAGGGAGACACTTCGCCCCCCAATGGACCCGATTAGAGTACGCGAGGAGGAGGAGGAGGAGGAGGGGAGCGGGGAGGGGGATGGGGAGGAAGAGTTGGAGAAAGATTGGAGAAGGGAAGGGTGATGAATTTTTTCTTTCTTTTTTTTTTGCGTGCGCGCGCGCAAATATGTGTGTGTATGTGTGTGTTTGTGTGTGTGTTTGTGTGTGTGTGTGTGTGTGTGTGTGTGTGTGTGTGTGTGTGTGTGTGTGTGTGTGTGTGTGTGTGTGTGTGTGTGTGTGTGTGTGTGTGTGTGTGTGTGTGTGTGTGTGCGTGCCGTTATATATGTACATGACATGCCTATCTATATACCGAAAGGCTTCCTCCTTTAGTTAATTTAGTGAAGTCTTTAT
>NC_134818.1:33232653-33235153 GCF_046742065.1 Oratosquilla oratoria
CTTGATTGAGGGCAATTGTGACGAGCTGGGGATTTTATTCAGGACGTCAAAAGGCTTCGAGGGCCGGAGCTCTCTGAAGTCGCCACGGCCGCTATCCAAATTTTCGTGAAGAGGAGGAGAGGGAAAGGAAAAAACAAGTGTCCGAAAAAAAAGGGGGCGGGCAGTGTCGTAAACGGGAATAGAAACATAGACGGTGGGTTTCGTAAACGGAGTGTTGTTGTTGTTGTTGTTGTTGTTGTTGTTGTTGTTGTTGTTGTTGTTGTTGTTGTTGTCGTTGATGTTGTTGTTTGTTGTTGTCGTTAACGTTGTTTTTTTAACGCTGTTGATATTGTTGTTGTAATTGTTGTTGTTATTAACGTTGTTGTTATTAAATCTGTTGATGTTGCTGTTGTTGTTATTAGCGTTGTTGTTTTTAACGCTGTTATGTTTTTGTTGTTGTTATTAACGATGTTGTTTTTAACGCTGTTGATGTTGCTATTGTTGTTATTAACGTTGTTGTTATTAACGCTGTTGATGTTTTTGTTATCAACGCTGTTGATATTGTTATTAACATTGTTGTTATTAACGCTGTTGATGTTATTATTAACATTGTTGTTCTTAACGCTGTTGATGTTGTTGTTATTAACGCTGTTGATATTGCTGTTGTTTTTATTTACGTTATTATTGTTCATGCTCTTGTTACTGCCACTGTTTATGTTGAAGCAGCAGCTGTTGTTGTTATTGATGTTATTATTGTTGTTTTTATTTTCGTTGTTATTGCCATTGCTCTTTTACCTGCAGCTGTTGTTGCTGTTAATGGCATTTTGTTGTTATTTATATTTTTTACTGTTATTTATTTTGTTTTTGTTGTTATTGGCATCGTTATTATTATTGTTATTGTTGTTATTGTGATTTCGGTGCCGAACGAGACGAGATGAGGTGTAGACTTGTCCAAAATTCCCTCCTCCGATTGCCTCGACTGTAAAGATTTTTTTTCCCTTATTTTCGAGTTCCCCGAGTGAATTGGCTCCCACGTTGATTGCCTCACGGGGTAACCCGTGGCTCCCTCTCTCCCTCCCTCACTCCCTCACTCACTCCCTCACTCCCTCACTCCCTCCCAACCTTCCCTTCTCCCTTCCTCCGTTAAAATTTTATTCCCTCCCTTCCTTCCCTCCTCCCTTCCTTCCCTCCCTCCCTTCCTTCCCTCCCTCCCTTCCTTCCCTCCCTCCCTTCCTTCCCTCCCTCCCTTCCTTCCCTCCCTCCCTTCCTTCCCTCCCTCCCTTCCTTCCCTCCCTCCCTTCCTTCCCTCCCTCCCTTCCTTCCTTCCCTCCCTCCCTTCCTTCCCTCCCTCCCATCCTACCCTCCCTCCCTTCCTTCCCTCCCTCACTTCCCTCTCTCCCTTCCTTCCCTCCCTCCCTTCCTTCCCTCCCTCCCTTCCTTCCCTCCCTTCCTTCCCTCCCTCCATTCCCTTCCCTCCCGACTTTCCATCCTCCTTTACTCCGTTACAATCTTATTCCCTCCCTCCCCTCCCTCCCTCCCTCTTTACCTCCCTTCCCTCCCTCCCTCTCTCTCTCTTCCTTCCTTCCTCCCTGTTCGCCCTCCTTAATAACCTCCTTCTCTCCCTCCCTTCCCTCCCTCCCTCCCTTCCCTCCCTCCCAACCTTCCATCCTCCTTTCATTTGTTAAGATATTATTCTCTTCCCTCCCTCTCTCTCTCCCTCCCTCCTTCGCGCCCTCCATAATAACCTTTATTCCCTCCCTCCCTCCTTCCCACTCTCCCTCACAACCTTATTTCCTCCCTCTTTTCCTCCCTCCTTCCCTCCCTCCTTCTTGTCTTCCTTCACTTCCTTCTTCCTTACTTCCCTCCCTCCTTTCCTTCCCTCCTTCCCGCCCCCTTCACTTCCTCCTTCCTTTCCCTCTCCCTTCCTTCTCTCTGTCCCAACCTCCTTCTCTCCTTCCCACCTTCCTCTCCTCATTCCTTACCTCCAATATTCCTCTATTCCTTTCCGTCCTCCTTTCTTCCCTCCATCCCTCCCTCTACCCTCTTTTCCTCCCTATAACCTCCCTCCCTCCCTTCTTCCTCTTTTCCTCCATTCCCTTGTACAATGTACATACATATGTATAAAGTATGCCCATATCGTAAATATGTATGTACATTTACTTACATGTATATGCATTTGTAAATTTACATATGTATGTGCATATTTACATATCTATGTACATGTACATATATATTCATATGTACATACGTATATACATGTACATGCATATGTAAATTTATATATGTATGTGCATATTAACATATCTATGTACATGTACATATATATTCATATGTACATACGTATATACATGTACATATACATGTACTTGTACATACATATTTACATGTATATACATATGTACATTAATATGAAAGGATTTATATGTTCGCATAGGAAACTCCTCCGTTTTGTAAAAAAAAAAAAAAAGTAATTATTTTGTTCTTCTTTTGCAAAAAACCTTATCACTGCGGTCGTAAAATT
>NC_134818.1:33242653-33250153 GCF_046742065.1 Oratosquilla oratoria
ACAGGATAAAACAAATCTTAACTAATAATGGCTTCCCGATGAAAGACATTGATAAAGAAATAAAAACTAAAATGGATTTAGCCAACACCACCGTTTTAGATGAAAGTAGTAAATTCAATAATATTAACCTTTACTACCAGAACACAATGTCTTCAGCTTATAAAAAAGATGAAAAGGTTCTGAAAGAAATAATAAAAAAGAATTGTAAACCTACAAAAGAAGGGGATAAGCTTAATTTGATAATTTATTACAGGAACCCCAGAACATCATCTCTAGTCATGAAGAATAATTTGGCAGCACAAAAGGATAAATTAAAACAGAGCAATGTTGTGTACAAATATACTTGTAATTTTAACAAAGACGGTGCGCTTTGTACAGATGAGTATATCGGGTACACAACACAAACACTTTCACAAAGACTCACGTACCACATGCAGAACGGGGCGATAAAATCACACATGACGAAATCTCACAAGAGCAACATATCAAGAGAACACCTAAACAAGAACACAATGATAATCGCCAGGAATAATAATAAAACAAAACTAAAATGCATGGAGGCAGTGATGATCAGAAACTATATGCCCCTTATTAACAATCAATAAAATATGTGCGGGACCCTAGAGTTGTATGGGTCACGAGTAGCGGGCTGGCAAGGATGAACTGTCACAGTCCCTAGATCTCTCCCAATGTATCTATCTTTGTAATATATTAGTATGTAGCTTTTCTGAATAAATTACCAGAAGATGCCTAATGCATAGGTAAATTTCGTAAAATGTTAGTTTTCCTACTCAATCATGGACTCGTTTGGAAGTACTGTATACCCTCTCCCTCCTTCAGAGAGAAAAATTATTAGAAGAATAGAAAGTCTCGATACGAAGATAACTAACGCACGATTTGCTGTGTTATTTAATAAGAAATGTATTGAAGAGAATCTGCTCCCTAAATTCACTAATACACACACACACACACACACACACACACACACACACACACACACACACACACACACACACACACACACACACACACACACACACACACACACACACACACACACACACACACACACACACACATATATTTATATATATATATATATATATATATGCACATACACACACACACACACACACACACACACACACACACACACACACACACACACACACACACACACACACACACACACACACACACACACACACACACACACACACACACACACACACACACACACACACACACACACACACACACACACACATATATATATATATATATGTATATATTATATATATATATATATATATATATATATATATATATATATATATATATTGCTGAAGAATGTCATGTCATTAGTATAGTCCAAAATGTCATCATAAAGAAACAGAAAAAAATCTTACATGAAATTCGGTATGTAACAGAAGAACAGATTGATATCGAGCAATAAATAGATGAACAAATGAAATAAAATAACGTAAAATCAGATGAAAAGCATATTGCGTGCATTTGCTGATAACGAGAGTGGCCCCTTCTTGCGGAAGATGCGGGTACCCCGCTGGTACTGATAACATGTAGTACAGTCAAGGAATCAAGTTCATGGAGAGTCGAAGGTCTGATGTCTTGGTATTTGGTAAATGCGTTATCACACTAAGCTCATTTTCCTCCGATTGTCGGAGCAAATTTTCAGCCCGTAGCTTTCAGGAAGGAATGTGATTTGCTGGAGGAAAATAGTTTACCTCCAGTAAATCTAATGATATTCTATGTGTTTATATCGATAAAACAGAATATTTTGCCATAGTGTTTTTACGGTAGAAAAAGTGCTGGAGGTTGGTGGTATCGTCGATTAATCGGAGGTCGGAGGAAAAATAGCCCAGTGTGATAGCCCCTTACCACGGACTCAGAAAAGAATCTTCGTATTTCCACTCCCCCCCCCAACACTCACCTACCCCCTCCCCTCCCCACTTTCCCACTTCCCCTTCCCTTTTTCCCCCATTCCCCTTTTCCCCCTCCCTCTTTCCCCCCTTCCCCTCCCCTTTCCCCGCCTTCTCCCCCTTTAGCCCCTACCCTCTCCCCTTTCCCCCTTCCCTCGTTCCCCTTTTCCCTTACCACATATCCCCCTACCCCCTATTCCCTCTCCCCTTTCCACTTTTCTCCCCTTTCCCCTCTTCCCTCTCTCCTTCCCCTCTTCCCCCTCTCCCTCCCCTCTTCCCCCTCCCCTCTTCCCCTTTTCCCCCTCCCCTCTTCCCCTTTTCCCCCTCCCCCTTCCCCTTTCCCCTTTCCCCTGTTTCCCCCTTCCCAGCTTCCCCTTCCCCCCTTCCTCCTCCTCCTCCTCCTCCTCCCCTCTTTACTCGTTCCCCCTTTCCCCCTTCCTTCCTCCTCTATTGCCCCCTTACCCTTCACCCTAACTCGCACCTCCTCCTCCTCCCTCCCAACCACTCCCTCCTGGTCCCCCTATTTTCACTTTCCCTGTTCTCGAAAACTCTTTACTCAGATCTTTCTGATACCATAGCGCCCCTCCTCCTCCTGCTCCTCCTCCTCCTCCTCCTCCTCCTCCTCCTCCTCCTCCTCCTCCCCCTCTTCCTCCTCCCCCTCCCCCTTTACTCGTCAATCTTCCCCTAAACAATTCCCATATCGCCTCCTTTCCCATTTCTTCTTGTTTCATCACCTCCTCGTCCTAATCCTCCTTCTCCTGCTCCTTCTTCTCCTCCTCCTCCTTCTCCTCTTCCTCCTCCTCCCCTCCTCCTCTTCCTCCTCCTCCTCTTCCTCCTCCTCCTCCTCCTCCTCCTCCTCCTCCTCTTCCTCCTCCTCCTTTTCCTCCTCCTCCTCTTCCTCCTCCTCCTCTTCCTCCTCCACTTCCTCCTCCTCCTCTTCCTCCTCCTCCTCTTCCTCCTCCTCCTCTTCCTCCTCCTCCTCTTCCTCCTCCTCCTCTCTTCCTTCTCCACTTCCTCCTCCTCCTCTTCCTAATCGTCCTCGTCCTACTCCTCCTTCTCCTGCTCCTCCTTCTCCTCCTCCTCTTCCTCTTCCTCCTCTTCCTCCTCCTCCTCTTTCCTCTTTTCTCCCTTATCCTTCTCCTCCTCCTCCTTTTTCTCCTCCTTTTCCACCTCCTCCTCCTCTTCTTCCTCTTCCTCCTCTTCTTCCTCCTCCTTCTCTTCCTCGTCCTCCTCTTCCTTCTTCTCTTCTTCCTTATTCTCCTCCTCCCTCTCCTCCTTTTTCTCCTCCTTCTTAACCTCCCCCTCATCTTCTTCCTCCTCCTTCTCTTCTGCCGTCCTTGTTCTCTCCGTCCTTCTCTTTTTCTTTTCCTCCTCCTATTCCGCTTCTTTTTCGTCTTCATCTTCCTTATCTCCCATTTTAACTTCTCTCTTGTTCTCGTATTCCTCCTCTTTCTCGTCTTCCTCCTCTTTTTTCTCTTCTTACCACTCTTTTTCCTTTTCCTCTTCTTCCTCCTCCACTTCCTCTACTTTTCCTCTTCTTCTTTCTAGTTTTCTCCTTTCTTTTGTTCCTCCTTATTGTCTTTTTCCTCTTCCTCCTCTTCTCTTTCCTCTTCCTCCTTCTTCATTTACTTTTCCCATTCCTCTTCCTCCTTGTATTTTTCCCTTTTCTATACGCATCTTTCCTCTTCTCCTCCCCTTCGTCCTCCTCCTCCTCCCCTCCTCCTCCTCCCCTCCTCCTCCTCCCTTCCTCTCCTCCACTTTCTCTTCTTCCTCTCCTCTCCTCTTCCTCCTCTCCTTCCTCCTCCTCTTCCTCCTTTCCTCCTCCCCTCCTCCCCTCCACTTCCTCTTGTTCCTCCCTCTCTTCTTGCTCCTCTCCTTCCTCCGCCTCCTCCCCTCCCCTCCACTTTCTCTTCTTCCTCCTTTTCCTCTTCCTCCACTCCTTCCTCCACCTCCCCCCCTCTTCCACCTCTTCCTCCCCCTCCTCCTCTTCCTTCACCTCCTCCTCTTCCTCCACCTCCTCTTCTTTCTCTCCTCCTCCCCCTCCTCCCTCTCCTATCTCCTCCTCCTCCTCCCCTCCACCCTCGTTAGCCTTTTCTTTTTTAATCCCTCACACGTGTCTTTACATTTATATCTCTCTACCACTCCTCCTCCTCCTCCTCCTCCTCCTCCTCCTCCTCCTCCTTCCACTCTCCCCCTTACCAACCTCCCCTCCCCTCCCCTCCCCATTCCCCCCCCCAACACAATATTATTTTCATGTATGTCCATTTCCCACCCATATGGCGACTTATCCCCCAAAAACCCCTAAACTCCCCCTCCCCCATGCTCACCTTTTCTCCTCCATTTCTCTTCTCCATCACAGTTTCACTCCAACATTGTTCTCCCTCCCCACCGCCAAAGTCTCCTCCAATATCTCACATTTTCCTTCCCTCTTCACTTCCCTTCCCTTCCCTTCCCTTCTCTTCCCTTCCCTTATTTTCTCTCCAGCTCCTCCCCCTCCCCCTTTCCCCTCCCTTTTCCCCCTCTCCCTTCACCTCCCCCTTTCTCCCCTTTCCCCTCACTCTTCTCCCCTCTCCTCCACCTTCCCCTTCCACTTCTGTTCCCCACCACTTCCCTCCCTTCCCCTCTTCTCCTTTACTCTCTCCTCCCCTTCTCCAATCCTCCCCTCCCTCTACCCTTCCCTACCTTCTTACCTCATCCCACCTCCACCCCTCCACTTCCCTTCCCTCCATTCTTCCCTTCCATCCCTTCCTCTCACCTTCTCTCCTCGTCCCTCCTGTTTCCTCCCGTTCCCTCCCCTTCCTTCCCTTTCCTCCCGTTCCTTCCCCTTCCTTCTCCTTCCTCTCACCTTCTCTCCTCGTCCCTCCTGTTCCCTCCCGTTCCCTCCCCTTCCTTCCCCTTCACTCCCCTTCCATCCCTTTTCCCCCCGTTCCCTCCCCTTCCTTCCCTTTCTCTCCCCTTCCCTCCCCTTTCCTCACCTTCCCTCCCCTTCCTTCCCTTTCTCTCCCCTTCCCTCCCCTTTCCTCACCTTCCCTCCCCTTTCCTCCCCTTCCTTCCCCTTCCTCCCCTTCCCTCCCGTTCCCTCCCCTTTCCTCCCGTTCCCTCCCCTTCCCTTTCCTTACCCACTTCTTCTCCCCTTCCTCCCGTTCCATCCCCTTCCTTCCCCCTTCCCCTTCCTCCCTCCCCATCCTATCTCCATCTCTTCCTTTTATCCCTTCCCCATTCCCTTCCCCCTCCTCCCACTCTTCCACTCCCTCTCCTCCTACTCCCTCTCCGTCCCCTTACCCTTTACCCTTCCCTCCTCACACTCCACCTCTCCCCCTAATCATCCCCCTCCTCCCACTCCTCCACTCCCTCTCCTCCTACTCCCTCTCCGTCCCCTTACCCTTTCCCCTCCCCTCCTCACACTCCACCTCTCCCCCTTCTCATCCCCCTCCTACCACTCCTCTCCCTCTCCCCCCCGTCTCCCCCCCCCCTACTGCGGGGACCCTTGGGCATGGAGAGATGCCAGTGGCGATAAGAGCACAAACAGAATAGGGAATGGAAGGCGGCCGCGGCGCCGGAGGTAATCCAGTCGCCAACGCCGCCGCCGCCGCCACCGCCGTCGCCGCCGCCAGGATAAGGATTAAGTGATGGATCAGCCCGGAAGGATCAAATTGGTTCAGAATTTACCCGACAGAGGGCGTCTATGGTACCACGCGGGTGGAGAACTTGACAGCGCTGTGGTGGAGGGGGGAGGGGTGGAAGGGGAGGGAGGAGGTCGGGGGAGGAGGAAGGTGAATGGGGAGGGGGAAATGTGGATGGGGAGGTAGGAGGGGTGGAGGAGCTGGGAGTGGGAGGAGGTGAAGAGGGAGGGAAAAAGGTGGAGGCGGAGGGGGAGGGTTGGAGGGGTTGAGGAGGAGGGAGAAAGGTGGAGTGGGGAGGGGAAGGGTGGAAGGGGAGGGAAAAGGTGGATAGGAGAGGGGGAGGGTGGGAGATAGGTGGGTACTGTGTCCATGCTCGCGTGTCTGTGTGACGTGGGGGTCGTGTTATGTGTTCCACGTGAGGGACACGTGAAGGAAACGTAACGAAATTGGTCTTTGTGTTTACATTTGAGTTACAAATGCATCTCACGTATACGTCACACAAGGGATAAACGTTGGAGTGTTCTAGCCGAACGTTTGAAACGGATGCAAACGTGTTTAACGTTTTTGTGTATGTAAACTAACATCTTAAGCGCGAAAATTAGGCATTGCGTACGTTTTAGGCGCGGAAATTAAACACGAAAGATATTAATCAAATCGTCACAAGGAATGAGTCAACTGAAAAAGCTACATTAATTTACAGAATTTGTCCCGTAATTCACGATAAGAAAAATAAAATGAATAGATAAATGAATAAAAAGGATCTAAATAAACATAAACAAATAAATAAAATAAGATCAACTGAAATTACAGAAAAGAATATTATATTAAATAAAATAAATGAATAGATAAAGATTAATCAAAAAAATATATAAAGACGACAACAAAGGCATCCCAAAAACAATTGTGGTTCAGTTGGCAGCCCTGGGTCGTCCCAACATACAGTAATATAAATAGTTTCCTTATCAGAGCACCAGATCAGCTCTTCGTGATAAGAGACAATTTTTCATGTTCTAGACAATCAAAATTCAAATAACCATTTTGTTTGCGGTGTTACTAATGGTCAAGAAGATCATAGAAAGCGCTGAGTACGACAGTGGTACCAACTGTACGCGACCTAAGTCATCAGTAGGCTAGCAGTCATTTTAGAATTGTTACATAAGGACATAAGAATGAAGCAGGCTGTAAGAGACTATAAGGCCTACACTAGACAGTTCCATGAGTGATGACAAACGTGATAAGAATGTTAAGTATTTACGATCTAGGTTTCTTGTACTAGAAAGTCACGATAAAGTTTCCGAAGTTTCAGGGGGTATAGTGCGTTTTTTCATGAAATGGGGAAAACAAAGTTGATTTTATTGTCATATTTTTCACTGTATGAGGTCAGGCATCTGTGAAAACTCACACATACGCAAACAAACACATACACGCGCACACACACACGCACACCTAACCCATCGCAAGTTAACAAACACATTAGCATATGTATACAACACCGCCTAGCACGTTATGTACTCAAAATAGACTCGTTTTAGATTTACGCCAAATGTATATTGTCAGTTTATCTCCGTATCACTGTTAACTCAATAAACCTATTATTATTATTTTCTATTATTATTTAATCATCTACACACACACACACACACACACACACACACACACACACACACACACACACACACACACACACACACACACACACACACACACAAATATATATATATATATATATATATATATATATATATATATATATATATATATATATATATATATATATATATACATAATAAATAAAAGGACAGTATCTCTAAGAGACTTTCCATGTATAGTCTCTTCCGATCACGGTAAGCTCAAAGACCTTAAAGACCCTATTCTCACTAGTGGTTTGAACCGCGCGGAAACCGCGCGGAAACCGCGGCGGTACCGCACAGTAAGGG
>NC_134818.1:33255153-33260153 GCF_046742065.1 Oratosquilla oratoria
GACCAGAGGTGGGCAACCCTTGGCACGCGTGCAAAGCTTCGCATACTAACGACTTTTTTTCCCCGGCACGCAAAACCCAGAGGTCATCTTAAATCAGTAACTGATAAATCTCCGACGTCTTTTGTATGACCACTGGTGACCGCACGCAGCGCTGAGCGACGGATTGGGGCCCTCCTAGAAGGTGAAGATGGGGGGTGGCATGGTCATATATAGGCCTATGATCATTTTACTCCGTTGGCATGGGAGAAAAGTTCGTATTAAAGATTTGGCTAATTTTGGCACCCACTCTTAAAAAGGTTGCCCACCCATGAGCTAGACCCTGAGACGCTTTCTGTCCAAAAATGGTTTAATTCTTTCGAAGTTGGGTCATCTTCTGGAGTGTCTCGACCTCAGTGGCTTCTGGGAGTGCCGACACCCTGAGCCTTTCTTCGTACAAGAACGCAAACTTCCCGAAGACGTGCCATATGCTGAGACGCCGCGAAGGAAAACCTTATACAAATTTAGTTTCGAGAAGGAAATAGCCAAGAATTGGTTTACCAGTAGAGTGGTTCACGAATAGAATAGACTTAGTAACATATAATGGGCGCTGAAATAATTGGTTGCTTTAAGAGAAGATGAGATAATTTTAAGGATAGGGATAACAGGTGGAAAAAGGACATGGAACTGCCTTATGGTCTCTTACAATCTCCTCAATTCTTATGTTCCTGTGTTCTTAGAATTCTTATATGAAAAATTAGATAACTTTATAGATAGGGATGAAGGATGGTAAGGGCCTAATGTACGCATAGTTTAGTCTCCCCCGTTCTTTTATTCTCAAAAGTCTTATTTACCAAAGACTATTCTTCACGTGATCCGTGAAAGAGAGTGGCAGACTGACAGATTGCCTATTACTCGAACTCAAGCAGAGCGAGTTCGAGTGCCAGCAAGACCCTGAGGCTCTCAGGAAACCTCCCGAATAAATATATATATATATATATATATATATATATATATATATATATATATATATATATATATAGATATATATGTATATATATACATATATAAATATATATATATATATATACATATATATATATATATATGTATATGTATATATATATATATATCTTCTTCTTCTTCTTCTTCTTCTTCTTCTTCTTCTTCTTCTTCTTCTTCTTCTTCTTCTTCTTCTTCTTCTCTAGAGACTTTAGCGTTAATCCCACCGCCTCAGCCACACCAGAATGTCTGCAAGTGTCCCCTCATCTCCCCCAGCCATCTTCTCCTCCTCCTTTTCGTCCTCCTCTTCCTCCTCGTCTTCGTCCTCCTACTCCTCCTCTTCCTCTTCACCCTCTTCCTCCTCCTCTTCCTCCTCCTCCTCTTTCTCCACCTCCTCTTCCTCCTCTTCTTCCTCCTCCTCTTCCTCCTCCTCTTCCTACTTTTTCCTCCTCCCCAAGAGGGCTAGGAATGATTTTTAACGTATTTGGTACAATTTTGAGAAGGAGCTTTGCCCTACAAGAAAATTCAAGGTTGATGGCAATCTCTTTTACACATCGGAGATTGGTGATTATGGATTGGGGATTGGTGCATGATTGGGGGAGGTGTGGAGTAGGGAGACAAAAGGAATGAAGGAAAGAAAAGAGGAAGGAAGGAGGCGAAGAAGAGGAAAGTGTAAATGCATAATAAGGAAAGATAGAGTCCACACCTTGAGACGCTTAACTGCATCCTAACGCGGCACCTTTGCCCTATGTCCTCAGATAGACACAAGCAGAGGCAATTGCTGGTTGTTGTGGGGATCGAACTGGGGATTATGAGGGAGTGAAGGTTAATGTGTCTCTCTCTCTTTCTCCCCATCTCTCTCTCTCTCTCTCTCTCTCTCTCTCTCTCTCTCTCTCTCTCTCTCTCTCTCTCTCTCTCTCTCTCTCTCTCTCTCTGTATCTGTCTGTCTCTATCTGTCTCTTTCTTTTTCTCTGTCTCTCTCTCTTTCCTCTCCTCTCTCATTCTGTCTGTGTCTCTCCCTCTGTCTGTCTGTCTGTCTGTCTGTCTGTCTGTTGGTCTTCTACTCTTTTCTCTCCTTATTATTCCCCCTTCCCTCCTTCAAACCTCTCTCCTTTGTCCTCTCTCCTCCACCTACACCACTTCTCCTCCCCATCCTCCTCCTCCTCCCCCCGTCCTTTCCCTATTTCGTCTTCCCTCATATCTTTCCTCTCCCCTCTTCATTTAACCTCGGCCTTCTCTCTAGTGCCCTCCTCCTTCTCCTCCTCCTCCTCCTCCTCCTCTTCCTCTTCCTCCTTCTCCCACACCTTTTCCCACTGTTCATCCTTATACCCTTCCTCTGTTTCTCCTCTCTGTCTTCCTCTTCCTCCTCCTCCTCCTTCTTCTCCTCCTCCTCCTCCTCCTCCTCCTCCTTCTCCTCCTCCTCCTCCTCCGCACCCTTCTTCGTCCTCTTCTTTCTATTCTTTCATTTCCCCCCTCATCTATCTCTTCTTATTCCCTCTCCTCCTATTCCTCCTCTTCCACCTCCTCCTTTTCCTTCCCATCTTTCTCCCCATCATATTCCACCTCTTATTTTATTCCTCTTTATCTTCTCTTCCTCATCTTTCTCATTTTTCTCTTTTTGCTCTTCCTCGTCATCCACCCTCTCCTCTCTTTCCAACGTCATCTCCTCTCTTATCCCTTCCTTTTCCCCTTTCCCCCTTTATTCTTACCTTTCTTCTTCCTTTCCTTCTCCTTATCCTTCTCGCCTTCCCTTTTATCTTATTTCTCCCCTTTCTTCTCCCCTTCCTTCTCCCCTTCCTTCTCCCTTTCCTTCACTGCTCACTTCTCCCCTTCCATCTCCCCTTCATTCTCCCCTTCCTTCTCCTCTTTCTTCGCCCCTTCCACTTTTCCCCATCATTTTCCTCTTCCTTCTCTTCCTCCATCTCTCCTTCATTTTCCTCTTCCTTCTTCCCTTCCTTCTCCATTTCCTTCTTCCCTTCCTTCTTCTTTTCCTTCTCCCCTTCATTTTCCCCTTCTTCTTTCTACCTTCTCTCCTTCTCTATTTCTCTTTTCTCCTTCCCCCCCTCCCTTTCTCCCTGCCAACTTCTCCTTCCCCTCTTCCGTCCCCAACTCCTTTCCCCTCTCCCCTCCCTTCTTCCGTCCCCTCCCCCTTTCCCACTCCCCCTTTCCCTCCCTCTTGGTCATTCCCTCTCTTTCCCCTCTTTTCTGTCCTCAATTACTCGGCTGTCAACAAACCTATACCCTCGTAGTCCCCTTCTCTTCTCCCCTTTCCTCTCTTTCCTTTCCCCTCTTTCCCTTTCCCTCGTTCCCTAATCCCCCTTTCTCTCTTTCCCTCACTTTCTCTCTTTTCTCTCTCTCTCTCATAACTTTCCCTTCTACTATTTCCCCTCTTTACTTCACCTCTCCTTTCTCTCTTTCCTTCACCTTCTCTCTTTTTTCTCTCTTTCTCAACTTTCCCTTCTACTCTTTCTGCTCTTTGCTTCACCTTCTCTCCTTTAATTCTCTCTTGCCTTTACCTTATCCCCTATCTCTCTTTCCTTCATCTTCTCTCTTTTCCCTCTCTCTTAACTTTCCCTTCTCTCTTTTCCCTCTCTCTTGACTTTCACCTTCTTTCCTTTTTTTCTCTCTTTTATTTCCCTTCTCCCCTTTCCTCTCTTTCCTTTCACTTCTCCCTTTTCTTTCTCTTTTTCACTTTCTCTCTTTTCTCTCTCCTTTCACATCTTTCCTTCACCTTCTCTTCTTCCTTTCTCTTTTAGATTTCTCTTTTCTCACGTTTTTCCATTATCTCTTGTCTCTCTTTTTCCTTCCTTCTCTCTTTTCCTTCCCCTTCTCTCCTTTACCCCCTCTCTTTTTCTGTCTTCCTCTCTTTCCTTATCCCTCCTAATTTTCTTATATTTTTCTCCTCTTCTTTCCTGTGTTTCTATCTCCTTTATTTTCCCCTTGTTCTCCCTTTCCCCTTCTCCTTTCTGCTCTCTTTCCAAAACCTTCTCTCTTCTTCATTCTCTCTTCAGTATTTTCATTTCGATTTTCTCCGTTTCTCATTTCCCGCTTCCGTTATTCTCCCTTCCTTTCTCTATTCCCCATCTTTTATTTACGTTTTCTCTTCTTCTCTTCTTCTACTCTTTTCCTCTCTATTTCTTTTCTTTTTCATTTTTTCTCTTTTAATTTCTTTCTTCCTCCTTTCTCTTCTCTCTTCTCTCTTTATTTCCATTTTTTACTTTATCCGTTTTTACTTCTGTCATTTCTCTTGTCTTATTTCTCTTTTCCTTCTTCCTTTACTTCCCCTTTCTTCCTTCATCTTCTTCTGAGGTTCCCTTCCCTATTCTTTCCTATTCTTTCCTTCTTTCCTTCTTTCCTTCCTTCTTTCCTTCTTTCCTTCTTTTCTTCTTTCCTTCTTTCCTTCTTTCCTTCTTTCCTTCTTTCCTTCTTTCCTTCTTTCCTTCTTTCCTTCTTTCCTTCTTTCCTTCTTTCCTTCTTTCCTTCTTTCCTTCTTTCCTTCTTTCCTTCTTTCCTTCTTTCCTTCTTTCCTTCTTTCCTTCTTTCCTTCTTTCCTTCTTTCCTTCTTTCCTTCTTTCCTTCTTTCCTTCTTTCCTTCAGTCTTCTCTCCCTTTCTATCGTTTCCCACATCTTTCCTTCCCTCTTCTCTTCCTTCGTTTACCCTTTCTTCGCTTCTCCCCCCCTTCTCCCCCTTCTCCCCCCTTCTCCCCCCTTCTCCCCCTTCTCTCCCCTTCTCCCCTTCTTCGTACGTTGGTCGCATAATCAGAAGCATGCTGCTCTTGCATACTCTAAGTTGTGGGTTCGAATCCTGCACTCCTCTCCGATTCCCAGTAGCGACTGCTACTTGCCTCAGCAGTACAAGCGCATAATAGGACAAAGGTGACGGCTTCGGATGCAGCTACTCAGCGTCTCCAGGGGTACGCTTCACACCGTCTCCCCTTCTCCCACATTCATTCCATTCTAAAGAAGCCCTTGTACTCTTCTTTATCCTCTCCCCTCCCTTCTCCCCTCCCTCCTCACCTCCT
>NC_134818.1:33290153-33292653 GCF_046742065.1 Oratosquilla oratoria
TTTCATTGAGATGCACTGAGTAGTTTCTTAGATATTGGCATTTAAAATGACGTCAAATTTTTGGAACACCCTGTATATATATATATGTATACATATATATATATATAGTGACTTTTTCTAATGTCTTTCTACATTAGTAGAATACTTTAGCGGTCTCTTTGTCCACTTAAAGATTAGGCTGAATAAAATGTGCATAATACTAGATTGATTTCAATCGTTTTATCTCTCTCTTTCTCTTTCTATTCATCTATCCTCACTTTGTCTTGCTTCTTTCCTTTTCCTGTCGCTCCTTCCTTTCCTTTTTCTCTCACTCCTTCACTCTCTCTCACTTTCTCTCTCTCTCGCTCTCTCTCTCTCTCTCTCTCTCTCTCTCTCTCTCCCTCTCTTTTTTTTGAGACAGCTGCGGTCTGTATGCGACAGACTACGAGATCTTGTGTCAGATTCCCCCAGAAAAGTTGTGTCGTAACTGTCAGGCCGGAAAGTTCCAGGCAGGAGGGAACTTGATTTCCGGTTCCCGGAAGGATGCTCTGTGGTCCGGGTGAGTGAGTGAGTGAGTGAGGAGTACCGAGGTCCCTGAGGATGAGTAAGGAGTACCTCAACCTCTAAGGATGATTGAGTGAGTGAGTGATAGACGAGCACCTCAACCTCTGAGTGAGTGAGTGATAGAGCACCTCAACCTCTGAGGATGATTGAGTGAGTGAGTAACGCCTCAACCTCTTAGGAGGATGAGTGAGTATGAGGGAGGGATAGAGGAGCACCTTATCCTCTGAGGATGATTGAGTGAGTGAGTAGCGCCTCAACCTCAACTTCTGAGGATGAGTAAGAGTGAGTGAGCGAATAGGTGAGTAGATGTGTTTACGAGTAAATGGAATCTTTATTTTAGTCTTGGTAATGACTTAAGATGGGTGAGTGAGTGAATAGAGTGAATATGTGAGTATATGTGTTTGTGAGTAAATAAGACATTATTTTTTGTTTTAGTAATAACTGAGGATGAGTGTGTGAGTGAATGAGTGAGTAAATGTGTTCATTAGTAAATAAAATTTTATATTTTCTTTCAGTAATGACTGAGAATGAGTGTGTGAGTGAATAGATGAATGAAAATATTTTTGAGTTATCTACCATCTTAGATCCTGTGAGTAAATCAATTTTTATTTCTAATCTTAGTAATAAATGAATGTACGTATGAATGACTTTGTGTGAAGAAGAAGATGAGTATCTTGGTCACTGCAGGTGAGTATATGAGTGGGTGGGTGTGATTTTGAGTATATGAGTAAGACAGGATGAGTAAGTTGGACATACTTTTGAGCCACAGAACGAATGAGCTAACCTGAGTGAGTGAGTATGTTTGCGTTATGAATTCACAAATGAGTAAATAATGAGTAAATAAACGAGGTTTTGAGTGTATTAGTGAGAGAGAGGAAGACTGAGGCACAAAGGAAAGAAATAACATTTTGAGTTAGTGAAAAGACTATGTTAATATGAGTTAATGAGTAAAGAGTAGGTTAGAATTCTATAGTGAGTAACAGTATGAGTAAGTGAATGAGCGTGATCGAGCATGTACTGGGAAAAAAAGACCACGTGACATGTGACAGAGTGACGTAACACTTCAATTCAAACAATGACCCATTCTTATACCTCAGGCCATCAAGTCATACGATTCCCGTAATTGCGTCTTGGGTAATTACTCTGGCGTAATTAATTACCTAATTAAGGAAATTACAGACCTCACCCGCATCATTTCCTGTCTGTAATATGCAACTGGTTATTTGCATCGTTGTAATATTCCATCATGCTCAAGAATTCTGATTTTATTTTCTTGCTATGGGAAGGAACGATGAACTGTGCAGAGGTAAACACGAGTGTAGATTTACTTAAAAATGCACACATATATACATGGTAGATTACTTATTAGGATGCCTAACGCTCACGAAATCATACTAGTAATAGTATATATGTATATATATATATATATATATATATATATATATATATATATATATATATATATATATATATGTATGTGTATATGTATGTATATATATATGATATATATGTATATATATATGTATATATTTACATGTATGTATATATATGTATATATTTACATACATGTATGTATATATATGTATATATTTACATGTATGTATATATATGAATATATATATGTATATATATATATATATATATTACACTGGGCTGCATAAAAAATGCAGCATAAATAACAATATGATTTTCCAGACCAATTTTGCATGCTAAATACTCTGGTGGTGTTTGTTTTGCTCATGGGGTTTTAGTTTTTGTGTTACACAGCATGTGTTATATTTCTAGGTGCATAGACAGCTATGTATGAATTATTACTGTGTAATGTCCGCGTGTGATCATTGGCTGTGTCTTATGTTTATTGATTTTGTTGAAGATTAACTGAAGGATGCCGTAGAATTGCAAGAACCGTCCTGACTCGTTCTGCTGCGTTCACGGAAAGTACACATCCTCAAAACAG
>NC_134818.1:33310153-33315153 GCF_046742065.1 Oratosquilla oratoria
GGAAAATGAAAGAAAAAAAGAACAAAATTAGGAGGACAAGGGACAAAAAAAGAAAATGGAAATAAATAGCAAAGTAAAAAAAAAAAAACTTTTGGAAAAAATACAACTGAAGAAAAAAAGGAATTAAGAGAAAATAAAAAGGTATGAGAAAAAAGGAAAAGAGAAGAATTAGGAAGAGGACGATGAGTAGAAGGAAAAGGAAGAGGAAGGCAAAGCAAAGGAGGAATAGCTGGCGAAATAGGACAAGGAGTAAGTGAAACAGGAATTGGAGGAGGAAGAGGAGGAGAAGAAGAGAAGAGGGTGGAAGAGAGGAAGGAGGGAATAAGACGATTATGATTCTATCAGGATCTAAAACGTGTACGTGCTTTTAATTCTCAGGAAGCTAAGAGAGAGAGACTGCCTCCTCCTCTTCCTCTTCCTCCTCCTCCTCCTCCTCCTCCTCCTCCTCCTCCTCCTCCGCCTCCGCCTCCTCCTTCACCTCCTCCCCTCGCCCTCTTCCTCCTCCTACTCCTCCTTTTCCTCTCCTTTAACTCCTCCTTCTTCTCCTCCCACTCTTCCTCCACCTCCTCCTCCTCCTTCTGCTCGTCCTGCTCTTCCTCCTCCTTCTCCCTCTTCCTCCTCCTCGTCTTGCTCTTCGTCCTCTTCCTCTTCCTTCTCCTCATCTTCTATCTCTTTCTCTTCTTAAACTTCTTTCCCCTCTTCTTCCTCATCTTTCTTTTCCTCCCCTCCTCCTTTCCCTTCTCCTCCTCCTCCCCACCTCCTTCCTCTTGTTATTTCTCCTCCCCCTCCTCCTTTCCCTCCTCATCCTCCTTGTCTTCATTCTCGTATTCCTTCTCGTCTTCCTTATCGTTTTCCTCCTCCTCCTCATCTTGCTCCACTTCTCCCTCCTTCTCCATATTCTCCTCCCCTACCTCCTCCTCCTCTTCGTGCTCCTCTTCTTCCTCTTCCTCTTCTTTCCTTCTTCCTCCTCTCGTTCTTTACCATCAAGATCTTTAGAAAAGGAGGGCGGAGGGGGGGAGGAGGTGGGAGGGGAAGAAGGATTTGACACCATTGCCTGACTTCAGAATGTCAACTCCGAGGGCACAGTCACCTGAAATCCTGAAACGGCTCAACCGACTTCAGTCAAAGCCTTGGGAACTCAATTAGTCAAATTTAAAAAAATAACGACATTAACGGTCCTCGAGACGCTGTCGCCTCAGCTCTGGAGGTCCAACGAAGCCTCATCACGAGCTCTGGATTGGGGATTGGGGGTGATGAGGCCTGGGAATTGGAAGCCTGATAGCCCCACTCACGCAACATCATTCTTCTCCAACAATCCCCATCCTCCACCACGAGCGTTGGAGAGTAAATTATTAAAACAAATTCTAATGGAGATCAGGAGCCATTTGCTCGGGAGGGGGAGAAAAATCCCAATTCGAAAGAAATCTAGTTTAATTCAGTAGGGAAGCTTCCCGTGGGAGTCGTAACCGACGACCTGGGAAAGGGGAGGCTTTCTCCTCGATCCTCCCTCCTCGCCCCCCAGTCCCTCCCTCCCTCCCTCCCTCCCTCAGGAGGAGGAGAGGGGGGGGAAGGAAAGAAGGAGGGGAGAGAACGTAAGAAAAGAAAGAAATTCTCCGCCAAAACAAACATACATAAACACATACACACACACACACACACACACACACACACACACACACACACACACACACACACACACACACACACACACACACACACACACACACACACACACACACACACACACACACACACACACACACACACACACACACACACACACACACACACACACACACACACACACACACACACACACACACACACACACACACACACACACACACACACACACACACACACACACACACACACACATTTTCCATTCACAACCAAGGTCTTAGAGTCATAACAAGGATTACAATATGCCTACGAGGTTGGGTAGTTACGAGGTAGGGGGTGTGTTACGAGGTAAGGTACTTACGATGTAGGAAAGTTGCGAGATAGGAGGATTACAAAGGAAGGGACTTTGGGGCGTAGGCTTTCAGAGATGGCGGCGTTGGACGTGTTTGTTTCTGGGGGGCGGAGGGGGCTGTATGGGGGCTTTCTAAGAGGCTTTGAAGTTTGTGTCGACGAGAAAGGGGCAGTGATAATAGCAAAGATTCTCGGGTTGGAAGAAATGAAGTAGGGAGATATTTAAAACGCAAAATAGAATAGTATTATCTTTAACTTTCAACGTACTCACCTCACCATCACACTCCCATCTAGTGGGAAATGAGAAACTCTTGTTAGAGCAAAGCCTTGTCAGTTCTGGCAACCCGATGGGTTTCTTAGGCCGATGGTGGGTCGCCTCCCCGCCTGGCCAACGCGACATAGCTCGCAGCGGGTCACGGGAATCGAACTCACGACCATATGCTCATGAGTTCGACACAGTACTACCCCGTGATCCAACTTTCAACATATAAACACAAATTTGACATAGATTTCTGTGACCAAGTACTGATCTCGGGACTTCTGAGTTAGCAGACCCTTCGCTAACCAACTGGACCACAATTAAAAGGTTTGTAATCTCGCACGTTACTTGTATACCAGAGTTTGATTCCGACCGAACGAAGTGGAAAAGAGATTAGTTAAAAAATATACAGTCAATAGCAAAATGTTTCACTTCCACAGTATATTTCATGGTACAGAACTCAGATTCTTTGTCTGACAATTATTTTTCATTTATTCGAGAAAATTACCTATGAGCTGAATACTATTTTTGAAAATATATAATTACGTAATCGATATACATATATATATATATATATATATATATATATATATATATATATATATATATATATGTATTGTGACATCATAGCAGGTTTATGAATGGTAAGAATGGAAAGACATGATTGAGAACAAGAGACTTTATTCCTGACCGGTTTCGCCTTTGAGGCTTCTCCAGAGGTATTACCTCTGAAGAAGCCTCATAGGCGAAACCGGTCAGGAATAAAGTCTATTGTTCTCAATCTTGTCTTTCCATTCTTACCATTCATAAATATATATATGCATATATGTATATATATATATATATATATATATACAAACATATATACATATATATATATATATATATGTACATGTATATGTATATGTATACATATATATATATATATATATATATATATATATATATATATAGATATAAATATATTTATATAGATATATATTATATATACAGTGTGCATGTATTAGTGTGAGAGTTGTAGGGTGGGTCATAACATTTACTTAAGACTGTACGTATCGTATGACGTCATACGTTCACGTCAACATGCCAGAATATCTCAAAATATGTATGTATACATGTATTGATACATTTACATTGAATATATGTATATTTATGTATATGTACTATATATATGTACTTATATGTGTATGTATGCATTTTATATATGTACTGGATATATATATATATATATATATATATATATATATATATATAAATATATATATATATATATATATATATATATATATATACATATATAAGGTTTTACGTGTATCTCTATATATATGTGTACGTATATGAGTGTTTTTATGAGAACGTTTATGTATTTATGTATGCATTGCATATATGTATGTATACGTGTATATATTTTTGTATTTACTGAATATATGTACGTATTTATGCATCTAGATATGTATGTGTGTGTATATGTGTATATATAAACACGCATGTATTTTCAATACACAGGCCCCTCCCGTAGAGGGGTTGCCAAATCACCCATATGATTAATTGTCTCCTACACTCTAATCAATGGGAGAGGGAAACCGGAACCATTTCCTCTTCCCTCAGAGTAAAAACCGAACAAAAATGTACAAAACCCGCAGAGCCCGGGCACTCACCCCTTTCCTCTCCAGGGCACTCGAACCGGCTATCCTCTTCGGGAACCATCCTCACCCTTGACCCTCCTTCTCCACCTCCTCCTCCTCCACCTCCTTCACCTGGTCCCCATACATGCCTCTGCTACCAATTTTATTATTTCGTTTTATTCCATTATATGTATGTATATACGTATATATATATATATATATATATATATATATATATATATATGTATATATATATATATATATATATATATATATGAATGATCCATTTTGCTTGCCTCCTTTCTTTGTCAATTTTATTATTTTCTCCTTATAACTTGTTCATATGCGTATATATATATGTCCATTTATGAATGTGTACTTATGTATACGTAATGTTCGTGCTTATGTGTGTGTATTGTATTTGTATATGTGTATGCATAAATGTGTTTATTTATGTACGTCCCTTTGTGTGGATGTGTATACATGTATGTTTTTGTGTATATTATATGTGCTAAGATGGAAGGGAGGGTGGAGGGGTGTGGAGTGTTTTCAGGGATGGAATGGGTGGGAATGATTTTATGCCTTTTCCTTTTTGGCTACCTCCTTAGTAAGGGGGAAAAAGCCTTGGTATATGTATGTATGTATGTATACATATATGTAATGTGCATGCGTCTGTGTGTATACTGTATGTGTGTACATATATACAAGTTTTATATTTGCGTGGTTGTATGTATGTTATGTGTGTGTGTGCATTTGTGTCCATGTGTACAGTATCGTATTTGAGTATGTGTATGTGTGTTTGTATGTGGCCACGCGGGTGTGTGGGCCTGGGTATTAAAAATACGGAGAAAATGTCAACATTGAGAAAAAAAATAAAAAAATCCTGATTTTGTGAAGAATGGTTTGGCCCAGAGGAGGCCTTCAGGAGTGAGGGAGGTGGGAGGAGGAGGAAGAGGAGGAGGAGGAGGAGGAGGAGGAGGAGGAAGAGGAGGAGGAGGAGACGGGGAAGTTTTACATATCCAATGTCTTTGTTGTTCCGTGGAGTTTCGGATGTTGGCATTTATGCAAAGGATGAATTTATTCATAAATGTCCAAAGAAACACAAATGCATGCGTGGATACAAATACCTGTATACTCGTATA
>NC_134818.1:33337653-33340153 GCF_046742065.1 Oratosquilla oratoria
AGAGAGAGAGAGAGAGAGAGAGAGAGAGAGAGAGAGAGAGAGAGAGAGAGAGAGAGAGAGAGAGAGAGAGAGAGAGAGAGAGAGAGAGAGAGAGAGAGAGAGAGAGAGAGAGAGAGAGAGAGAGAGAGAGAGAGAGAGAGAGAGAGAGAGAGAGAGAGAGAGGATATGAAAAGAACTCATAACACTACAGGACAAGGTTGAGGTACAACACTGGACTTAATAAGATCACCTGACGTCACCTGGAGTAAAAATCAGAGTTATAGATCAGCAGAAGAAGAGGATAATTATATATGCTGAGCACTTGTACCCCATTATTCCCCCTCCTCCCCATTAATCAAGGGAGCCCAGCTATGATCTATGTCATCTATAATGTTCTACACACTTCCCTTGGGCACTGTGACACGCTTTAGAGCTTTGATTAAGGTTTTCATTGAAGAGGTTAGGGTTAGTTCAAGAAAATACTTCAGTTTGATGATATGTGTGCATGTATATGATATATGTATATATACATACACATACATGCGCTCATACACATACACACACACACACACACACACACACACACACACACACACACACACACACACACACACACACACACACACACACACACACACACACACACACACACACACACACACACACACACACACACACACACACACACACACACACACACACACACACACACACACACACACACACACACACACACACACACACACACACACACACACACACACACACACACACACACACACACACACACATACATGCATATATATTCTATGCTGTGTAACCTTGGTCCGTAGGGGTATCATTAAAGTATTGATTACATAAGATTTATGGGGTCAATACTCTATATGGGGGGCGTATTATGAGGTTGGGTGAATATTAGACTGTGAGGAAGGAGGGAGGACAGCGGAGGGGAGGAAGGTGGAGGATGGTTGCTGGAATTGGTGGATTAACGCATGAGTGGATTGTGGTGGAAGCGAAAGGGCTCGTCCGCACAGAATCCTCCACCGTTTTCCACCGTTCCACATAGGTCTCTCTCCACATTGCCTCACTTTCACATGCATCTCCAACTGGGTCAACTCCATAAGTGGATCCTCCACATGAGTCTCCCTCCATATGATGGAATTTGTAGATTTAATCCAAAAGCCATCACTCCATATGAAATTCCACCGAGTGCCTCCACATAATACGAATCCACAAGAGACTGTTTTCGCAGTGGAATCGCACCCTCCATCCTCCTCCTCCTCCTCCTCTCTCTCTCTCTCTCTCTCTCTCTCTCTCTCTCTCTCTCTCTCTCTCTCTCTCTCTCTCTCGCACAAGCACATAGGCATACCTACAGAGCTGTGTACTAATCCACGCACGCATGCACACACACAAATACACACACACACACACACACACACACACACACACACACACACACACACACACACACACACACACACACACACACACACACACACACACACACACACACACACACACACACACACACACACACACACACACACACACACACACACACACACACACACACACACACACACACAAACACTCACACACACACACACACACACGCATACACACACACATACACACACACACACATACGTGTGTGGCCCCGCAATCGTAAAAACTCACCTTGGGGACCATAAACTTATAATCTCCCCTCACTTTCCCTATCCACACCATCCATACGCCTCCCCTAGTCCTCCTCCTCTCCCTCCTCGTCTTCCTCCTCCTCTTCCTCCTCCTTCCTTTCCTTCTCCTCTTCATCATGTCATCCTCCTACTTCTCCTCCTCGTATTACTTCACTTTTTCCTCCTCTATTTCTTCGAATTTTCCTCCTTCTACTCCTGATTCTCTTTTTTCTCTTCCTCTTCTTCCTCTTCCTTTTCCTCCTCCTACTTCTTCTAATTATCCTCTTCCTTCTTCTGTTCTTACTTTTCTTTTTCTTTTTCCTCCTTTTCTTCCTCATGTCTTTCCTTCTCTTCCTCCTCTTCCATCTATTCTTCATCTACTATTCCATCTTCTTTCTCTACTCCCTCCTATTCTCCTTCATGCTCCTCCTACTCTTCTTCTTCTTCTTCTTCTTCTTCTTCTTCTTCTTCTACGTCTTCTTCTTCTTCTACGTCTTCTTCTTCTTCTTCTTTTTCTTCTTCTACTGCTGCTGCTGCTGCTGCTCCTCCTCCTCCCCTCCTCCTCTTCCTCCTCCTCCTCACTACCTTCTCTATAACCATCCTTTCCTCTTCTCCCTCCCTCACATCCTTCAAATCCTTCTTCTTTTCTCCTTATTTCCACTCTTCCCTATTATTTCCTTTCATTTACCCACGTCCTTTCCTTTCCGTCTCCCTTCTTTTCAATCTCACCTTCTTCCTCCTTCCTCCCACTCCACCCTTCATTCTCCCCTCCCTTCTCCCCTTCCTGTTCCCCTCCCTATTCCCCTCTGTTTCTCCTCTCTTTCTCCTCTCTTTCCTTTTCCCTC
>NC_134818.1:33362653-33367653 GCF_046742065.1 Oratosquilla oratoria
AAAACACTAGGAGCGTGTGTTCACAAATGCGTAAGTAACCACTAGGAAAAATAAACTAACGAAGCAGAGCGCTTTCGTATAATTACATCTTCAGTGCAGATACAAAGAAGGAATTATAAGATGAAGAAACAAGGTACAGAATATATGATGATACAAAACTGTGCGGAGTGGCAAATGATCACTCAAACCAATTAGATATTCAAGAAGATTTAGATCAATTACAACAATAGTCTGAAAAGTGGCTAATACAATTTAACACAAGTAAATGCAAGGTAATGCACATAGGTTAAAATAACAGTAAATACGATTACAAGTTATTTGGAAATTCTTTAACAAAAGTGGATAGTGAAAAAGATCTCGGCGTAATTATCAGTAACGACCTCAAATCATCCAAACAGTGTATTTCAGCCTCTGAGAAAGCAAATAAGGTTCTAGGACTGATTGCGCGATCTTTTGATTTCAAAAGTCCATCACTCATTAACAAGCTATATAAATCGTTAGTTCGACCACATTTGGAATATTCAGTTTCCGTATGGTCACAGAAACTCATTAAAGACATTGACAGATTGGAAAGAGTACAACGGCGAGCCACAAAAACTGATTCCAAATATCAAAAATAAATCATACGAAAATCGACTAAAACATATGAATCTGTTTTCCCTAAAAAAGCGTAGACTCAGAGGTGACTTGATACAGGTCTTTAAAATTCTAAAGGGAATTGACAACATCAAAAGTGACCAAATTTTTACATTGAATGAGAATCAGACAAGAAACAATGGTCTTAACCTCTCCGGAAATAGATTCAATTTGGAAGTAGGTAGAAACAACTTTGCCAACCGTGTAGTTAATGAATGGAATAAACTTCCTGCACAGGTTGTGCAATGTAGTTCAGTTCGAAGCTTTAAGAATCATTTAGATAAATACCTAAGTAAGATGCTGTAATGATTATAATTTATCTTATATTATTTGTTTTTGTTTTGTTATCATTTGTCTGTCTGATTTTTATTTATTATTAGTTATATGTCAATTGATTATTATTTACTATTTACCTGTTTGTTTATTATTTACCTATACCTATGCAATTTATTTATGTATTCTTTTTGTTATTTACATTATCATAGTTTTTATTTATTATTCTATTATTAATATGATTTTTTTTTTCGCATCCGACCTAGATATGGATCAAAAGGTCTCCTGTCGGCATGCTCCGCCTTTGTAATCCTTTGTAATCCATAGTGAAGAGGGTATTCGGAGAGGTAGTGGAAGAAGTACACGTGACGGACGTTTGGGCCGTCCTGGTAGCCAACAAGTATGGGACGTTTGGGCCGTCCTGGTAACCAACAAGTATGGGACAACTGCTCATAATTTATATTACAATTTAAACAATTTTGAAATTTCATGAGAAATAAAACTATCTAATTTGTACAAACCTTGATGAAGATTAACATTTATCCCCTTACTAGATTTGATCAAACTGCATTCAATTAGATTTCTTTCTGTTATGTTGTTGTTGTATGTGATGACTTTAGCGTTATCCCAGTCAACTGGGTGGTTAAAATGGTTCATGTGGTTGAATATACCGCTAGATTGGTTTCCCTCTCTAACGTATTTCTTATGTTGATTAATTCGTGTTGTGAGTGCTTTAATTGAATGCAGTTTGATCAAATCTAGTAAGGGGATAAATGTTAATCTTCATCAAGGTTTGTACAAATTAGATAGTTTTATTTCTCATGAAATTTCAAAATTGTTTAAATTGTAATATAAATTATGAGCAGTTGTCCCATACTTGTTGGTTACCAGGACGGCCCAAACGTCCCATACTTGTTGACTACCAGGCCGGCCTAAACGTCCGTCACGTGTACTTCTTCCACTACCTCTCCGAATGGCCTCTTCACTATGTCATCTATTCTGTACCTTGTTTCTTCATCTTATAATTCCTTCTTTGTATCTGCACTGAAGATGTAATTATACGAAAGCGCTCTGCTTCGTTAGTTTACTTTTCCTAGTGGTTACTTACGCATATATATATATATATATATGTTGAAAAATGTAAGACAGATGAGTGGATGGGTGGTGAGATAAACACAGGGAACCGTTTAGGGATTTAATCTGACGTTTCGTCCTTACCAGGACTTCTTCAGAGTACATGCACATTCAATCATTCACCCCCTAAATACCCGCCGAATCTATCCGCGTTCCACCATGATCGACCTGACCTCTCGTCCTCCTACGCTCTGCCTCGCGAAGTACCAAGCGGCTCGCCGTCTTTGTTAATTTAATAAACCCATCGCGGTGGTTGTTGTTCGGATGGGAAGCGATGTAAGCTGCTTCAGTTATTTTCCTTCTTTTCTTATGAAGTCCTTTCTGCAGCACCTCTACTTTGTTCCAGTCTGGTAAGTGGCCGTGAGTATCTACATGAACCACTAGCGAGTTTGATACTCGGTGTGCCTTGATGTCATTCCTGTGCTCAATTGTCCGTTTCTTAATACCTCGGCTGGTTTCCCCGTAGTAGCTCACAGGACAGTTTCCACACGGTATCTTGTAGACGACACTGTTTTCTTCCCCGTTGGCCACGACTTTATTCTGGTTCTTAACAATGTCTCCTATTCTCATTCCCGTGCTGATCGCAATCTTGATGCCGGCTGTAGTGAGCAACTGTCCTAACGCGCCTGAGTGGCTCGAGTTTGGCACGGACAAATAATCCCTGCTACCATTTTCAGTCACATCTCCTCTGTTCCGTATGCTTCTTTTTGCTATCTTTAAAGCCTTTTCTCTAAGTCGGTACAACAGCCCTTCCGGATAACAGAGTTTGGTGAAAACGTTGAAAATGTAATCTATTTCATCTTTAATAAATTCTTCACTACAAATGCGGTATGCTCTCAGGAAGAATCCTATTACTACTCCACTCTTTATTCTCTCGTTGTGGCCGGAGTAGTAGTGAATGATGTCGTCTTTATTTGTACTTTTTCTATGAACCGATGTGCATGTACTCTGAAGAAGTCCTGGTAAGGACGAAACGTCAGATTAAATCCCTAAACGGTTCCCTGTGTTTATCTCACCACCCATCCACTCATCTGTCTTACATTTTTCAACATGTCGAGTGGTGGTGAGAGATCAGGAACTATTTGGAGGGAGTTTCGTGCACAGAGAAGAATTGACAGCCTATTACTTCGCCGAGGATTCTTAATTAATTGCTTGGAGGAGAAAGTTCTGCCGAGAGAAGCACCTAAGCAGCTCAAGAGAGGGGGAATGCCGTTCAGTGATTGTGCGAGGATATTTTTACAAGAAGCGTGTGAAGACCTGCAAAATACAGCCGTTAAGTTAAAAAGTGTCATCAACAACTTTCAACTACCACCATTCTTGGCACAGAGGCTCCAACGTGATAGTGTTATACAAAAAGAGAAGCTTGAAAGAAAGTTGGCGAATCTATGCGAGTCCAGTGAGTGGAATAGAGTGGGACGGGAGGAACTGATCGTGAATTTATCTAACAGGATCTTAACAGCAACAGAGAAACAAGCGCTCTCCCTGGGCCTCAAATTTGATATCGGTTTTCAAAAGAAAGATTTTACAGAGTATGTGGAATCTAACTATAGATGGGGTGACAGCGACATTGAAAAAGGTTTCAAGCAAGGTGTAATTACATGCTTCCACGCCTTAGCCAGATCTAACCAGTGTACCATACCAAAAAGATACAGATTAGCCTTGGAGGAGCTTGGGAAAGATGACAACCTGATAATCACGAGTGCTGACAAAGGTGGAGGAGTTGTTGTCATGAACAAAAAGGACTACAATGACAAAATGTTAGATCTGCTAAGTGATACTACTACGTATGAAAGGAAATATCAAGGTCACGCTGCAATGGAAGGGGAAAGTTTTAAGAAAGAGGCCAGGAAGATACTCTCGAAGACCCAAAGGGGCAAAAAACTGATAGGACTACTGGAGGAAGCCCCGAGACCACCTTGTATGCGCGGGCTCCCGAAAACCCACAAGCCCAACATCCCGATGAGACCCATCACTTCAGGCATACGTAGTGCTCCGCATAGGTTGGCCAAATGTCTCTGTCCAACAGACTGGGATTAATAAGTAGCGCCCACCTGAAAAATTCCAGTGACCTCATTCACAGAATAAAGGATATGGACATTTCGGGAAAAAATATGGCTTCGTATGATGTCACAGCCTTATTCACAAATGTTTGCGTGGAAGAGGCTTTAAAAGCAGCAAGAGAGGTAGTTAGAGATATGGATGACGAGGCTCTACCCATAGGAAAGGCAGATTTCTTAAAACTTATATCGCTATGTGTGAGATTTGGTCCCTTCGTTTTCAACGGAGAGGAATACAGCCAGTGTAGAGGCCTTGCGATGGGGAGCCCCCTCAGTGCTGTTTTAGCCACCCTCTATATGGAAGTTTTAGAGAGGGATCATTTTGTAAAAATAATGGGTCGAAACACCTCCTGGTTTCGATATGTGGATGATGTCTTAGTCGTGGATATATATATATATATATATATATATATATATATATATGTATATATATATATATACATATACATATGTATATATATAATACATATGTACATATATATATATTATATATATATATATTGTACCTATATCGCTTGTCTCGCGTGTTCCACTTTGAAAATTCTTCTTTTAATTCATGTCATTCTTAGCTCTGTCTCTCCCTTATGGGGTAAGATAAATCAATATTTTAAAGATTTCATTGTCATTCGACACTTTCACTCCCTCCCCACGAACTCCCCCACTCCCACTCCTTCTCCCCTATACCAACTCTCATTCCCGTATACCTGTTTACCCTTATCCTCTCCCACTCCCTCACTCTCACTCCCCCATACCTATTTACCTCCACCTACTCCCCTACACCCACTCCAACGCTCACTCCCCCACACCCAATCCCACTCTTCCAGTTCTACACCCACTTTCACTCTCCCACATCCACACTTACTCTCCCACATCCACTTCCACTCCTAAACACCTAATCCC
>NC_134818.1:33405153-33410153 GCF_046742065.1 Oratosquilla oratoria
CTTGCACAGTTACTTCGCGTCTTATAGGGTCACTATGCCCCCTAAGCAAGATCTTTCATCTCCTCCTCCTCCTCCTCCTCCTCCTCCTCAGCCCCTTCTTCCTCCTCCTCTTTCTGTTCCTCCTCCTCCTTTACCTTAACCTCCTCCTCCTCCTCCTCCTTCTCCTCAACCTCCTTCTCTTCCTCAACCTCCTCCTCCTCCTCAACCTCCTCCTCCTCCTCAACCTCCTTCTCCTTCACACCCTCATCCTCAACGTCCTCCTCATCCCCTCCTCAGCCTCAACCTCCTCCTCCTCTTCCTCCTTCTCTCCCTCTTCAACATCCTACTCAACCTCCCCCTCCTCCTCTTCCTCCTCCTCGCCTTCCTCCTCCTCCTCCTCCTCCTCCTCCTCCTCCTCCTCCTCTACCTCCTCCTCCTCCAAAAACACTAAGAGTTGGAACTCTTCGCAACAAGCTCTTACTTCTAAGTGCATCTTCAACCCTTAGAGACCAGACTCCCTTCATATCAGCCTCTCTTCCCTCTAACCCTTCGTCTGACATCTATGGTCACTAAGTCTTGTGAAGCCGAGGAGACTGGGGAGACTCTCCTCTCCCACGTCCTCTTCTCCCACAACCTCTGTCAACTCTCCCATGGGTTTTGTTTTTCCTTTTCTCTCGCCCGTCACTCCCACTGTCCATGGAACCCTCCGGTGTGGACAGTGGGATTTCTGTCAGCAGTCTCCTTTTTATTTTATTTTATTTTTTTTATGTCATTTCATCTTATTTTATTTCATTTTGTTTTATTTTGTTTATTTTATTTTATTTTGTTTTATTTTGTTTTATCTTATTTTGTTTTATTTTATTTTATTTTATTTTGTTTTATTCTATTTTTTATTCTATTCATTTTATTTTGCTTTATTTTATTTTATTTTATTTTATTTTATTTTACTTTATTTCATTTTATTTTATCTCATTTTATTTTGTTTTATTTTATTTTATTTTATTTTATTTTATTTTATTTTATCTTATTTTATTTTATTTCATTTTATTTTATTTTATTTTATTTTATCTCATTTCATCTTATTTAATTTTCTCATTCTATTTATCTATTTATTTTTATTGAGATAGAGAAATCCGGCTTCTGTTACTTAACCCTTACTTCCGCTTTTCTCCTACCCCTCCCTTTACCCAACCTTTACCCTCCCTTTACCCTCCCTTTACCCTACCTTCACCCTACCTTTACCATCCCCTTACCCTCCCATTACCTACTCTTTAACCTCTTCTTACCCTACTCCAACCTTCCTTTTACCATCTCTATATCTTACCCATACCTTCCCTTTATCCTCCCTTTACCCAACCTTTACCCTCCCTTTACCCTCCCTTTACCCACACTTTATCCTGCCCTTACCCCCTCTTTACCTTTTCTGTAACTCTCCTTTACCCCATTTGTCCCCTCCTTATTCTCCCTTTAACCTTTACCTCTCCCATAACCTCCCTTTAACTTCCTTTTACCCTTTTGTTCTCAACTCTTTATTCTTTATTTTCCCTTCCCTCTTTTTATGCTCTCTCTACCCACCCTATGCCCTCCCTTTACCCCTTCCTTCCACTTTCTCTGATTCTCCCTTTAACCTCTATTCACCCTCCCTTTATCCTCCCTCTACTCTCCCTTTACCCCTTCTTTCCATTTTCTCTGACTCTCCCTTTAACCTCTGTTCACCCTCCCTTTATCCTCCCTCTACCCTCCCTTTACCCCTTCTTTCCACTTTCTCTGACTCTCCCTTTATCCTCTATTCACCCTCCCTTTATCCTCCCTCTACCCTCCCTTTACCCCTTCTTTCCACTTTCTCTGACTCTCCCTTTATCCTCTATTCACCCTCCCTTTATCCTCCCTCTACCCTCCCTTTACCCCTTCTTTCCACTTTCTCTGACTCTCCCTTTATCCTCTATTCACCCTCCCTTTATCCTCCCTCTACCCTCCCTTTACCCCTCCCTTCCACTTTCTCTGACTCTCCTTTTAACCTCTATTCACCCTCCCTTTATCCTCCCCCTACTCTCCCTTTAACCTCTGTTCACCCTCCCTTTATCCTCCCCCTACTCGCCCTTTAACCCTCCACCAGAACCAAAATCACTCTAGAGGTTCTTTTTCTACACCTCTGGCGTCAATATTTCTTGTGGAGCTGAGGGGAGACGACTTGGCCCCTACCTCCTCCTCCTCTTCCTCCTCCTCCTCCTCCTCCTCCTCCTCCTCCTCCTCCTCCCTATTCTGCCCCACCCACCACTGCACATCGAAAGATCAAACTCATTTAAAGTCGGATTGCGAGGAAAAAGTTGAAGCGAGTCCGAGGCAAGAATCGCACTGAGCCCGACGAAGACTCTTCGAGGGTCTCTCTCTCTCTCTCTCTCTCTCTCTCTCTCTCTCTCTCTCTCTCTCTCTCTCTCTCTCTCTCTCTCTCTCTCTCTCTCTCTCTCTCTCTCTCTCTCTCTCTCTCTCTCTCTCTCTTTCTCTTTTTTCCGAGTCCGGATTCAAATGATCACTTTGTCTGATTGAAATCCGGGACGGCGATGGGACGGCCGGTTGCCGGACCCGTGCCGGATCGGAGACGGACCTGTGCCGGATCGGGGACGGACCCGTGCCGGATCGGGGACGGACCCGTGCCGGATCGGGGACGGACCCGTGCCGGATCCGGGACGGACCCGGGACGGATTCGGGATGGATCCGGTTCTCCGGTACACAGTACTGAGCTATGGATTGGGACCACTGGACGAAAGGTGAAGATCCTACGCCAGGAGGCGCTGTGTAGCTGCGACTGAAGCCGTCACCTTCGTCCTATTATAAGCTTTAAGGACTGTTGAGGACAGGTAACAAACAGTCACAGCTAGGAATGGGAGAGTAATGCGGGGTTTGAACCCACTACTGAGAGGATATTTGCAAAGACCAGCACACTTCCGAAGAGCCACCAAGTACTGGATAATTTGTGTGTGTGTGTGTGTGTGTGTGTGTGTGTGTGTGTGTGTGTGTGTGTGTGTGTGTATTTACCTTGGTCTTTGGATCACGTGTTGGACTCGTGATCGACAGCTATTTCCCTCTCGGAAGAGAGCTCAGAGCTCGTATGACCGATCTATGGGCAATGCTATGACCTTACACGCACACACACACGCACACACAACTCCCCGCCCACGAGAGTTGGAGCAACGACTCGAAGCGCAGCGATACTCAAATAATTTTAGCCTTGGGCAGGATTCGAACCAGACACTGCTGTACTGACAGTCTGGGACTCTACCAACCGCGCCACCGTGTGTGTGTGTGTTCTGTTTCCTCTCCCTCCTCCTTCCTCCTTCCTCCTTCTTCCTCTACATTTTTTTCCTCTTCTTGTACTCCTGTTGCTCATCTACTTCCTTCCTCCTCCTTTCTTCTTCTTCCATTCCCTTTTCTTCCTCCCCTCTTGTTCCTCCTCCTTCAGAATCCAATGGCTCAGAAGTCTAGGGAACCGACTATTCTCGTTTCATTTCTCTTAAGACACGTTGCCCTTCAGGTACTACCTGAAGAGGTTTTGATGTGTTTGGAGTCTGTGTATGCTTTGACATGGTCAGCCCCCCATATAAGGGGAACAGTTCTTCGGTGTATATGTATGTAAATAATATACGAGTCTATGTAGATAGATAAGGTGAAGAGCCTACGCCAGGAGGCGCAGAGTGGCTCCGTCAGTTTTGCTCTATTATGCACTTTAGGGACTGTTGGGGGCTATATCATTGAATTGGAGAGAAATGCGGGATTCGAACCCGCGAATAAGTAAATATGAGACTAGCACGTTTCCGACTACGCCACCAGTACATATACATAAGCATTTACAGATAATCTGTATAGTCTGTTGCTCCAAAGGTACATACATATATATACCAAGGCTTTTTCCCCCTTCCAAGGGAGGTAGCCAAAAAGGGAAAGGCATAAAAACACTCCCACCCATTTCATCCCTAAATACACTCCACTAAATACACTATTATATGCTCCAAAGGTATCTTGAATAAAGTCATATGGAGGCAGCCTGAACAAGTATGTCAATTGTCCGAAAAAGAGTTGACACAACTTCTTTTTTTTTGACAACAGGTCATTACAATTGGCCAGAAACTTTGATTAAGTCCGTGTCAGAAATACAAACTATTGTTTCACTCTGTTTCGACAGATTCCATAACATACCGAAAAAAGAAAATAAGTTTTTACTTCGTTCACGGCAGTTGTACATTTTAGCTCCGCCCTTTTGGTAGCGTATGATGCCGTGATTGGTGGAGAGAGAATTTCTTTCAAAATTGATTACAATTAGATTTGATATCTTCTTGTTACATCTCATGAGCATAACCGCGTAAATTTAGTAAGTGTTAAAAAGATAAATCGCATAATTAAAGACTTATTGAAAAATAAAATGGGCGCGGCTTTCTCAGTGGCTATTCCTTCTTGATCAACTTCTTCAGTACACTTAGTCCTGTAAAAACGCTTTTGTTTTAGTTCGCGCCAGGTGATTTCATTCAGTTAAGAGTGAAGATTTGAGAATGAATGTGCTCTTGGTTGATCAAGAGGCCCCATAGGTCCCCCAAAAGATGAATGAAATCATCAGATCATAACCAAAAGAGAGTCTGTCGCGAGCGTTACTTAATTGAAGGGCTCAAGATCATCGCGTAAACAGGAGGAGGAGGAGGGAGAGGAGGAGGGGGAGGAAGAAGGAGAAGAGGAATAAGAGGAGAAAGAAGATGATCTGTACTGGACTGGACATCCACTTGTCATAATTAATTACCTTCATTATTTATGTATTTTTCTTCATAATTACAATTCAACCTCTCCTCTAAGTGTGAGGACACACGCTTCTTAAAATTAATTACCGTCATCTTCATTTATCAATGCGCGAATATCATTTTAATATTACAATCCCACAACCACTCAACCCCACTCCAGTCTTGTCCAGATGAACTTCAGAACTGCTATGAACAGCTTGTACATTTGGTCTAGCATCTCCGTGTTAGATTACATGT
>NC_134818.1:33423302-33430802 GCF_046742065.1 Oratosquilla oratoria
TGGCTAGTCTCATACTTGTTGAAGGAAGAGAAAAAAATAACATTGAGGTTTTGCAAAAAGCCCTCAACTTCCAGCAACGAAGAGGCAGACACTCAAACGAAGGCGTTTTTGAGTTGTTCAAACAACAAACTGAGAGAAGGTTAACCATTGGATGAGGTCAGTGTTCGAGATTCAGAAAAGAAGATCTTCTTATCCTCTGAAGCAACTGCTCGTAGACAGTTTAAATTGTACAAACTTAAATTAAAAAAGGAAATAGGGAAGAACTGGTTTACTAACAGAATAGTTACCAAATGGAATACAGTGTAGTGAGCATTGAAACAATTGGTTGTCTTGAGAGAAGATGAGATACCTTTATGAATAGGGATGAAAATTCTTAGGGACATAGAACTCCCTAGTGTAGGCCTTATGGTCTCTTGCAGTATCCTACATTCTTATGTTCTTATGTTAAAGGCTCATAGGTAATGTAAACAAAGTATATGGAGAATATACAAAATTTATAGGGGGAATCTTTCCAAGTTTTCTTTGTGTCCCTGGTAATCTATAAGTTAAGATGTATTTCTTATATATTGATATATACACTCATATACACATGACACATGTATGCATGCTAGTATGTGTATATACATATATATACACACATATATATGTATATATATATATATATATGTATATACATATATATATATATATATACATATATACATATATATGTATATATATATATATATATATATATATATATATTGTGCTTTCGTTTGTGCGTGTAGTTATATAGAGCCTGTCGAAATGAGGGAAAATATACGCAGTGAGGAAGGGAAAAATGATAGAAATAAAAAATATAGAATGTTTCACGGATACCAGGAAGAACCGTTAACTGTTTAAGCAATTAAGTGGATCCACTCTTGGGGGTTTGTTTGGAGAAAAAAAATCTTTAATCTTGGATTTGAAGTATTAGCATAAGAGGCTTAATAACCTTTAGAGGGCAGAATCCAGCAACGGGAAAAAATGTTAATAAGTAATTAACTTTTTCGGGAAGACGAGGAGACTTCTGCTCTCGAGTCGTTTAGGAATATTTATCCCAATTATCAAGGTGGACCTTGGTCTTCAAGGTTGACCTCAAGAGCGTACGAAATCTCCTCGAGAGGTAAGAGTTTTGGGTTATTAAGGTTAAGTGTGACGTCACGTGGCGTGTATTCTTCAAGGCAGACCTCGAGATATCATTGGTTCTCCTCCAAGGACAACTATCTCGACTATTAAGCTCAAGTGTGACCTCACGTGGTGTATTTTCTTCAAGAATTGTGTATTAGAATGGTCCTTGAACTCATCTTTGTTTAAAATATTCCAGATTTCTTTCCCTCTTAATGTCTTGATAACATGTCTGAATTAAGAATTGTTTTATGTCTAGTTTACAAATTAATTAAACGCAACGAGAGAATGTCATTTAACGCGTGAATGTTTCAGAAAAGAATGAACGTAACTGAAGTCATTTCTTATGAAAAGAGTCCACAATGGTTGACAGAAGTTTCCCTCGCATGCTGCTGCTATTGTCTTCACAATCAAAATTATAATACCTTCACTTTTTACGATGTTTATGAAACTGCCGCTCCGGGCGTGGCAAGTAGCTTCCACAGTGACATAGTCATGCGCTTTATCAAGGTCTATGAAATGGTTTGTGTGTGAGGTCATATAACCCGAGCATGAGATGGTGATGTATGTAAGGTTTCTGTACAGATTTATACACAGGCGGACACACACACACACACACACACACACACACACACACACACACACACACACACACACACACACACACACACACACACACACACACACACACACACACACACACACACACACACACAAACACACACACACACACACACACACACACGGTCACTAAAAATGAATGAAATACCTTGTTCTGTCCAGAATAAAGACTAATTTTTTCTTCTTTTCTTTTATTTTATTTTCTTTTGCGAATATCTTTGTCTTGGAGTTTGGAAAGTCTTCGAGGCCTGAAGTTCTCTCGTCATCTGATTCAGATCTCCTTATATAAGGTAGAAGAGGAGATACACATATTAGTAGTGTAGAAAGGGATGTGCATCTCTCCGTTTAGCTCTTGTCTTCGTAGGGTTTCCCTCACACTCTGGTGAATAAAATCGCCTGGCGGCAGATAGAATAAACAAAAATTCATTTAGTAATACTCGTGGAGTGGTTAACAAATGCAACAGACTTAGCAACCTTGTAGTGAGCGCTATAACTATTGGATATCTTAAGAAAAGCTGAGATAATTTTATGAATAGGGATGATAGTTGGTAAAAGGCATGGAACTGCCTAATGTAAGCTATATGGTCTATTGTAGTCTCTTCCATTCTTATGTACTTATAAGCAATGGAATATTCTTATGCTGTGATTGCAAGAATACGAAATATTTGCCCACTCCACCGAAAAAAATCAACAAACAAATTGATAAAAACAATAAAAAATAGACGAATCAATCTTCAAGAGCTCCAAACTGTTCTTCTTTGTTTACTAAAACGTCGAGAGAGAAAAAAAAATAAAATAAAAAGTCGAGGAATATATTAACGACAATGGAATTGGATGTTACGAGATACATTGGACTTGAAGTTGAAGATGCAAGAGATGTTGAAACGATATATACGAAGCATCCTCACTTAAAAAAAAGTTAAGAACATACAGTATGTGTTATTATATATTCTTTGGTGGATGTATTTTTCTATATTCTTATTTCAAGTGACGTCAGAAGACTATTAAGATCTTAATTTACTATATGGATGTGTTGTTATACATTTTATCTGTCTCACAGCATAATTCGTGAATGTCAGCTCCGGCTATATAGGCATGGGCCATGTTTCCCTGATGTTGTCTCCTTAAGAGGCAACCCTCGATGGTGGAGGAGACGAAGGGAACGTTCGCCCGCAGAACTCATGGCTGGGGTAACTTGATAAAATCTGTCGAGGGTTGTTTGGAGTGGGAAGGGTGTCTGCATGAGAGCTTGCCCCTCGGAGAGACCGTGGGTACTGGCGACGGCGTGCGAATGAAGGAATGCTCCCTGATAATGATGTAATAAGGAATAGATCTTTTTCAAAGTGTGGCATTTTGTCCGTAGTTTTTTTTTTTTTTTTTTTTTTTTTTTTTTTTTTTTTTTTTTTAAGAGTCTGGTGCTAGGCTCTAATGCAGTTCTTAGCCTTAGCCTTTTGATGATTCCAGACCACCAATAGATTCACCAATATGGTCCACATCCACTTTACACTTGACTGTCGAAATATCATTCCTATTAGTTCCCAGCACGACTTCCACATATCTTGAATTTACTGTAAATATTAATTTGTGATAAAAAAAAATTCAGGCTAGTACTTAAGTCTGGTTTTAGAATATGGAATGACAGTGCTAGTGAACAATCTAAAAGTCCATCTAAATATAAATTGATACATTAAATAAGATAAACACCGGTACCCAAAAAATTGAGTCCCACACCCCCAGAATTTGGGAACCCCAAATTAAAGGCCCTTGTTCTTATGGGTGAATAGAGTGACGTCAAATGATATTATTAAATTCTGGGGGTCCTTCCTCCCGACTTCCTATAACTGCCGTCAGGCGATTTTATTCATTTTTATGCTTTGGTAACGTAAACTGAAGCCTGTGGGTCACCCAGTTCGAATCCCGCACTCCTTTCCGATTCCCAGGAGTGACTGTTAACTGACCCAAACATCCCCCTAAATCGTATAATAGGGCAAAGGTGAGACGCCTTCGGCTGCAGATACTCAGCGCCTCCTGCCGTAGACTCCTACTCACCACCTTATATACTTAACATGTCTAGATCTGTGGAGCTATTTATCTATTTTATTCTGGCTAATACCACGTGGGTTTTATTCAACTGAGAGGTCTGGACCCTGGCCTGAAGATGGACTTCACCGATCGTGACCCCGTGCGATCCCTTTCTTACGGTGAACAGAATCTTCTGGTCTTTGTCACAAAGAGGATAAATGACACGTAAGCGTCGCACAGCCGCGCACACAATTCTCCCCTAGTCTTGTATACCACATATGGCAAGCTTCCAACTAGGCGCCCGAACCATCGGCCCACTCCCCCTCCCCCCCTACACACCCTTCCTGGCATCATACACTCATGTCGACCCTGATCATTGTATTATTTCTAAAAATGGAAGAGGTGTATGGTACTGTTTATATATATATATATATATATATATATATATATATATATATATATATATATATATATATATATATATATATATATATATATATATATATATATGGATAACATATTCTTAAGAATACAAAAATCAAGAGTATTAACTTAACCTCCTCAAGTGTGCAGACGATGTATATATAAAGAGAGAAATGTAGAGAGAGAGAGGAAAAGAGGGGTAGAGTCCATTTGCCCATCCTTTCTAAGAACTAGAAAATAGTACAACGCTCTTGGGCTCTTACGAAGGCCTCCTGAGGAAGTAAATCGGTTCTTTAAGAAATTTGGACTAAAATTTTTGGTTGACTCTTCGTGAACGCTTCATGGTCCCTTGTTCAGGACTCGAAGTCTTCTGAAACGGAGTTCATACGTAAAGGAGAAACTATGTTAACCGGAAGGCAGAGACGGTTTTTATTCGGTACGGATGGCAGTGTCCGGGAAATCACTTTCTCGTACGAATTCTTGGGATCCGGTGGTCATATGACGGAGAAAGGTTACATTCTTTGGGACCCTCCCGTACCCCCCCCCCCAAAAAAAAAAAAAAATTATCTAGCAAACTACTTCTGACTCTTCCTTTTTTATTTTTGTGCAATCTCATCAAACAATAAAACCACTGTTTAATTCCGTATACTATTGTAAACATTTCCGAAGGACATTTACATACTTTGTTGGTTTACCAAAATAATATGAATACATACATTGTAATGAATTTGTAATTCAAATTCCTGTGTGATTGTGTGTGTATGTGTGTGTGTGTGTGTGTGTGTGTGTGTGTGTGTGTGTGTGTGTGTGTGTGTGTGTGTGTGTGTGTGTGTGTGTGTGTGTGTGTGTGTGTGTGTGTGTGTGTGTGTGTGTGTGTGTGTGTGTGTGTGTGTGTGTGTGTGTGTGTGTGTGTGTGTGTGTGTGTGTGTGTGTGTGTGTGTGTGTGTGTGTGTGTGTATGCGCGCGCGCGTTTTGTCTCAGATTTTTTTCTGTTCATTAATATTTTAACCAAATATCACTTCTCATACTTTCAGTACCTTTAATTTATTTTACATCTACCTTTCTCTCTCTCTCTCAAACACACACATACACACACACACACACACACACACACACACACACACACACACACACACACACACACACACACACACACACACACACACACACACACACACACACACACACACACACACACACAGAAGATGGAAAGATCATTTATTGAAAATTCACGTATTAATTAAAAAATCTTTGGAGCTTGCCTCATATGAAACTATGTTTAAGAAAACAATATCTGTGGTCCAAATTCCAGTTTCTTTATATATTTCTCATATTCTTCGTCGACATTCCCCTCTATCCTAGACCCAAACCTCACATTCTTCATGTCCACTTAATCACAAACCCGAACTGCAAAACCAGTATTTGATCTATTTGTGAAATAGATCTAATATACATATGATACAATGTGTATCTACATGATACCAACGTAACTCTATATGATTCCAACAACCACAATACCTAGTCCGTTTACCAAATAATGAACAGATTCTAAAGGACCCAAGTCTGTAACTGTGTCCCGTATAACTAAATTAGCTCTAAGCTCGTACACTTAAACTAGTTCTAAACCGGACGTGAATGTGGATGATTACCCCCTTAACTCCGAAACTTGAGGACATGAATACGATACCAGGTTAGGCTAACCAGCCTAATGTAGTACATATTGGTTTACAAGCGTGGGTCCTTATACGTACTTACGTACTTGTATAATTGAAGAGGTAAATGAGCTCTTCGTAAGCTGTACATATACATACATAGGGATATGTATATGTGTACGCATGCCCTGTAACACACACACACACACACACACACACACACACACACACACACACACACACACACACACACACACACACACACACACACACACACACACACACACACACACACACACACACACACACACACACACACACACACACACACACACACACACACACACACACACACATACACAACCAAATGATAATACCCCACGAATGTTGCCCCTTTCTTGTATATTACAATTAGGTAAAGGCACGCACACACACACGCACACACACGCATATTCATATTTTTAATCTCATAAATGCTTGAGAATACATTATGAAGACGCACCTCTAGATTTACCTCCTCCATGTTTCATTCTCTCATCCTCATGTTCTTCCTGACAGTGTTCTTCTATTTTCTTTTCAGTCTGTTCTTCCCTCTCTTGTTCTTCATTGTTCACTTGTTCACTGTGTCAACCTGTCTTCCTCCATTCTCTTCGCTTGCCTATACCACCCGACTATTTACAAGATTATTTATTTTTCATATATATATATATATATATATATATATATATATATATATATATATATACATATATATATGTATATATGTATATATGTATATATATATATACATATATATATATGTATATATATATGTATATGTATATATGTCTATGTATATATATATATATATATATATATATATATATATATATATATATATATATATAATATATATATAAAATCAGATTTACTTTTTTCCTCGTTTCTCTTCTTTGTATCCTATCCTGTTTTCATCTTAATATAAACTTCCTGAGGAGTCTGTTGCACCTCTCCTTATCTTCTTTAAAAGTTCCATTATCTGAGTTCACAACTTGCTTTTGTGCAAAAAAAATCTTAAGGAACGTTTTGCTCGTTGCGATTATCGCTCAACGATGATCGTCCATGGCTCAACGATGATTGTCAAACGATTTTCTAGAGGACATTCTTTGTTTTTGTATGGGGCTATTTTGTTTCGAGCGACTATCACTAGAATCATTAGAAACAAGGAATTAGGGCTCTAGATAATCGTTTAACGATCATCGTTGAGCCATGAACGATCATCGTTGAGCCATGAACGATCATCGTTGAGCGATAATTGCACCGAGGAAAACGCCCCTTTGCCACTGTCATCAAATATTCTATTTTATTATTTTTTTTTTTTTCAAATAGAATTCTCTTCATCTCCAGCCTATGTTATTAAACACAACATTATTCATAGTGGGCCGATTATACTGGATTCCTTTCTTCATCTTATTGAACTCCATTCCAAAGGATGTAAATTTCGGTGTCACCGAAACTGCTTACCTTTAGTCTCAATATGAAAGGATTATCTTCCTTCTTTCTTCTTTTATTATCCCACTTTGTTACCATTCGTCTTTCGCCTCTCAGTTATTTCTCAGAGTCTTTCATTACAAGCGCCTTCAATCCTCTTCCATTA
>NC_134818.1:33443302-33450802 GCF_046742065.1 Oratosquilla oratoria
CCCCTTCACTTCCTCCTCCCCCTCCCCTTTCCCCCCTTTCATTTCACTCTACACCTCTCCCTCCTTCCCCTTCTCTCCCTCCATTCCTCCTTCTCTACCTCCCTCTTCTCCACCTCCCTCCTTCTCTCCCTCCTTCCCTCCCTCCTTCCCTCCCTTCCTCCTTTTCTTTTCCTTCTTTCTTCCCTTCACACTTCCCCTTACGTTCCCTCGCCTTACCTCTGCACTCCTAACCTTCCCCTAATCCTCCCTCCCCTTCCTTTCTCCCCCAGTCCCCCCTATTTCTTCCCTCCCAAATACATACTATCACTCCCTTTCTATGACCTCCCACCTCCTTCCCTCTACCTCCTTCTCCTCCCCTAACCCCCCTCCCTCCCTCTCTCCCTCCTCCTTCCCCGTCCGTCCTCCAATCAGAATCAATTATGGGAACAAGCAGCCAATCCGGAGCTCCGTTGATGTGACGTCATCTGATTGCCAAGCCGTCAGTCGTTGCTGATAACACAATAAGACCGCGGGCCATCACAGGCCACCGCGGGTCAATGCGGGCCAATGCGGGCCATCACGGACCACCGCAGGCCAATATGGGCCATCTCGGGCCAATGTAGGCCATCACAAACCACCATGGGCCAATGCGGACCAATACAGGGTATCTATGGCCAATGCGGGCCATCTCGGGTCACTGCTGGCCATCATAGGCCACCACAGCTCATTGTGGGCCACTGCGGGCCACTAAGTGAACTAAGAATAGGAACAGTTCTGTTTCACCCTATACGCGTATTGTGGGCCACTACAGGCCACAATAGGCCACTACATGGGCCACCGTGGGACACCAAGGGCCACAGCGGGCCACCCTGGGCCACTGTGATCTTCCCTGGCGACATCATCCGAACCCGAGTATTGCACAGTCTTAGACAAAAGCTCTTTTCGATTGCGATGGCCCTCCAGCCCAGAGGACCCACTATTGAAGATAGCGTCTCTTCGAGTGAGTTCCCCCCCTCTCCCCCTCTCCCCCTCCCCCTCTCCTCCTCCCCTCTCCCCCTCTCCCCCTCTCCCCCCTCCCCCCAATCCAACTTCAAAAAAACAAACTTGGCTTTTGGAAACAAGAACCGTTGATCGAAATAATGTGTCTGCATACATTCGTATATACGTACACACATACATACGTACAAACATACGTACACATACATACATATGGACATACCTACATACACACACATACATACGTACATACATACCTACATACATCTATACACAGATACATATGTACATACCTACATACACACATGCATATGTACAGAGATACATACATACGGACTTACGTATATACAAACCTACATACGTAGAGTACATACGAACATATACATTGATATGTAAACATGTATATACATATGGATATGGATATATATATCAATGCATATAAGCATATATGTGTACATATTTTGTATACAAACACATATACTGTATGCAATGTGATATATTGTGTGTATGTATATAAGCAGTATGTATGTGTGAATTTATGTACTGTATGTATATGTATTAATGTAAATATTCCTTGTGATATTTTGTGTGTATGTATGAATATATAAGCTGTATGTATGTATGAATTTATGTACTGTATATATGATATGTATTAATGTAAATATTCTTAACTATCACTACAAACGTGATGATAGTGAAGATAGTATAACCGCTAGGCCAAGGAGAGGCCGGACCCAGCCTCCTGTCTGTCTTATACAATCTTAGACAGAAGAAAAAGAACCGAACGAAGAGGGAAGAAGCGAAAGAAGATGAAAAACCAAATGATCGATAACATACAAAGACGAGGACGAAAGAAAGAAGATAAGATAATGAAGGGGAGAGGACGTGAGGCAGGAGGAGGAGGAGAAGGAGGAGGAAGAAGAAGGAAGAGGAAGGAGGAGGATAAGGAAGAGGAGGGAGAGTAGGGAGTAGTCTATGTTGGACGGAGGAAGCTTCTGATTGGTTGTGTGATTGGTTATGACGGTGGCTTGTGTGTTTGTGATTGGTACTGAGAGGATGAGAAGACTGGGAGACGCCATTTTTTGGTGATAAGATTGGTGTTTTATGTCTGTATATATATATATATATATATATATATATATATATATGTATATATATACATGCAAATATATAATATATATATATATACATGCAGTATATATATATATATACATATACGAAGATATATAATATATATATATATATATATATATATATACATACATATACAGACATTAGTTTCAGATACAATCCGTTATGCCACAACATACGTAAATCACACATCGAGTGGTGTCAGTTATACAAATAGCGCACAGCCGAACTCGGCCTTCTCCATTGGAGGAGTTGTCTTTTGTATATGGATATTATTCCTTTTTTTTTCTTAAGTCACTAAAGACTTTTCTTTTATTCTTTTTTCTAACAGAATCTAGGATCCGTAAATGTGACGAATAGTGATCACCGTGACGTTCAATTAAAAAAAAAAACGAAGAAAAAAACACAAGTGACAAAACACATCAGTGAAATAAAATATCCAGAAAAAAAACACAAATCCTGTGTGTGCGTGCCACAATTTTGAAAAAAAAAAAGAGAAGAAGGAGAAGAGAGAACTCCGAGTGATAACTTACATAACCTCCTGAACTTTCGGACATATCCGTAGTCCATCAGCTTCTGGATTCTTCATCTTCTTCTTTGAGTTCCCAGAAGCGTCTTCAGCATCGCGATGGCCAACCAACTCGGTTTTCTCGTCCCTCTTCTAATAATACAAGGTAAGTACCCCCCAAAAAAGAATTTCAAGCTTTGCCTTATGACGTCACTTCTGGGCGTGACGTCACAACCACATGACGTCATGAAATCATGAAAGACATGGTAATGTCATTCAAGAACTTACGATGTCATAAAGGATCCGGTGATATCATTAGACTTATGATGTCATGAAATGACAAGGCTATGTGAAAGCTTTTGTGATGTCATGAGACATCATGACGTCACAAAGGAACTCCTGACGGCATGATATACCTCATGACGTCATGAAGGGAATTTTGATGACTGCATCTAAATCTCCAGTGACGTCATCGTTTTCCTATGAGTCATCGTTTCAGGCTTATCGTTTCGTGATGGGATCGTTTGGTGACGTCATCATTTCATTCGTGACGTCACTATGTTCACGTAATTGTTATTATTGTTATTGTCGTTATCATTATTATTATCATTATTACTATTATTATTATTGTTGTTGTTGCTGTTATTACTATTATTAGTAGTATTATCATTATTACTATTATTATAATCATTATTACCGTTATTATTGTTTTCATATTTTTACCAGTTTTAATGATGTCATCATATTCATTACGTTACTTTGTGATTTCTTACAAATATATGAAGTCACAGCTAGCGATGACCACGTACCAGTATGCCACGATGACGTCATAAGAAGGGTGAGGATGGGTGGGTGGTAGGGAGGTATGATGTTGCTTGATGTGGCATCCTAACACAGCATGAGGGGATGCAAAAGAAAACGAAAAATTAATAAGAAAATAAAAGAGAAATCGAATGCTATTGATCACCATACATGATCCAGCACAGCAACGCTGTGTTGAGTTTTTTCCCCCCCGGAATTTCAACAATGGGCCACAGTTTTCATTTTGACTTCAATCAAAAACTGTGAGTTTTGTACTTCGGTAAATAAAAAGGGAAAGGCTGTGTATCTCTTTTCAACTCATGATGGCAAAACTCAGGAGCTTTTGTGCTTTATTCTGATTAATAAACACGAAAAACACAGACTCCATCACAGACACAAGGGAGACCTATGTGTACCGAGTTTGTTTACATCTGACAGAAAATGTCGACATGACGTCATCAGTCTTCAGCTAAAACGACTTGACGTCACTAAGCTCCGCGCCTGCGCATGCCTACGTAGAGCTTGTATACACCATATATCCGTATTTGAACGAGAACGCTCTTGTTTTATTTCCTTTATTACTTTATTTACATTTTATTTTGTTCATCTATTTATTAATTACTTATTTAATTTGTGTACATTTGACAAAAAATGTCAACATGATGTCTTCAGTCCTCATAAAACGACTTGACGTCATTAAGCTCCGCCCCCAGCTCATGCGTAGATAGTTTGTATACATCGACAATGGGAATTGTAAACACCATATATTCTTATTTAAACAAGAACGCTCTTATTTGATTCCATTTACTTGTTTATTTATATATTCGTTTATTCGCCTATTTATCTATTTACTTTGTTGCGGAGGCGAATGGTAGTGGTGATGATGATAATGATGATAGCAAGAACAGAATAACCAAGAAATAAAAATATCCTCAAAGATGATATACATGGAAATAGAACTGACTACAAAATCAACATCACATTGAGTAATAGACGCATTTGGTAAAAATAACAAGATCAAATCATAGAATAATGATAATAATAATAACAAATACAAAAACATTCAGTACAATGCATTTGTTATCAAGTAATAATGATTAAACTTATATTTGTGCAGCCTAGGCACACAATGCCAATAACTCAGTAATTACAGTATTCAAACAAGAAGGCAAGAAAGAAATCACTAAACGATATGAAGACAAAATAATCGGGAAAAAAAGAACTTCCTACAATATTGTGTTAACGATATCAACAACAAATCTCGTGATTGTTGTTATTGTTATTGTTATTTTTCTGCCAAAGAACTTTCCCTGCCTCATCGTGGATTGATCACAGTGTGTCAACACTAACCTTTTTGGAGTAGTAATGTTTATGTCGATCCTGCGCTACCATTGGGCAACTTCGTTCTAAGATTTGGGATATGTAAACAGACCTTAACGAGATCTCCGTGCGTAAGTCCACTTATAACGAAAATAACACTGGAAGGAAAATGAATTTGCATACCGAATCACACATCTGTCTTACACACGTAGTAAAACAATTGTATATAGTCTGTGTATATATATATATATATATATATATATATATATATATATATATATATGTGTGTGTGTGTGTTTGTGTGTGTGTGTGTGTGTGTGTGTGTGTGTGTGTGTGTGTGTGTGTGTGTGTGTGTGTGTGTGTGTGTGTGTGTGTGTGTGTGTGTGTGTGTGTGTGTGTGTGTGTGTGTGTGTGTGGTGTGTGTGTGTGTGTGTGTGTGTGTGTGTGTGTGTGTGTGTGTGTGTGTGTGTGTGTGTGTGTGTGTGTGTGTGTGTGTGTGTGTGTGTGTGTGTGTGTGTGTGTGTGTGTGTGTGTGTGTGTGTGTGTGTGTGTGTGTGTGTGTGTGTGTGTGTGTGTGTGTGTGTTTAATTTTTCTTTTTATATATTTGTCTTTACAAGATAGGTTCTATTCTAAAATACATACACACATACATATACCAAAGCCTCTACCTCCATTACAAGGGAGGTAGCCAAAAACAAAGGCATGAAATCCACTCCCACTCATTCCATCCCCACATACTCCACTCCCCTCTACCCTCTTCTCTCCCTCTTATCTTGGCCCCTTCGGGATGACGGGTCATACCTGCATCTCGCCCACTGCCCTGGGTCAGAAGCAGTATCGCAAGACACAACACATCCACAGCAAGGCCGCTTTATCAATTCGGCGACCCCCCCCCTCTCCGTCCCCTCATGCAAATATGGAGAAGACGGGGAGAAATCCCTTCGCGCTGCGTCAATTTATTTTTCATACATACTCCCTCACCCCCATCCCCCACCCACTTCTCCTCATGCATCACAGCATCATCCATACACAACCATTCTCTATTCACCCCTATCTTCTGTCCTCTCCCGTCCTTCCTCAACAGACATTCCCCTCTTTCCCAATGCCATTTTTACCTAAGATAAACACAAATATATCTTATACATTTTTCACAAGAAAGTGTTTTGTACTATATTTGTGCCATACAAGATAGGTTGTACTGTATATTGCATACAAATATCTTTAATTTTCAAGAAAGTATTTTGTACTATATTTTTGCACATAATATAGAATATTCAATAAGTCCTTTGTATTTCTGTAATGAAAACAATAAGGTTTGTAAGACTTTTGGTCAATACTGTACGTACGTCGGTAGAAGAAAGTTAACCTAACTCGCTATTTCAACCAAGCAAAGTTAACTTGTATTTGGTTAGTACATAATTCATATCTTTGGTTAACACAGAAACAGATTATTGTATCATAATCTGCTTATGATAACTCCCATCCTTATAGTCGGTAACAGAATGTTAACCTAACTCGTTATTTTAACCAAGCAAAGTTAACTTCTTTTGACTGATTAATACATAACTCATATTTCTGGTTAATATTGAAAGGAATTATCGTCTTATAATCTGCTTATGATAGCACATTTTTTATTCTTTCACTAGTTTTTAGTTCTAGTAAATAGTAGATGATTGTAGTGAGCATAACGGTGGGCGTTGCTCTGAACGAACCCTAAATAGGTCGTGACCCCTACTAGATTATATTCTTAAACTAAAATATTTGGGACCTGAGACGAAATACACAACTATGTCCCTTATGGCATATGGTCATAAGGGTGATTATCTGTACATTGTTCCTTTTATATACTTTGGAATTTTATCTGAGAGTAAGACTGTTAGTCTTTATTGATCGTTGAATATTTTCGTTTGATTTATCACCAAAATAAAATATATGAAGTAAGCCACAATTATGCAAGGATCTGTGTCTACACGTTCGACCATTTAGGTGTTTTATTTAGTTGTCTCCAGATAATTTCGTTCAAGTAAAGTGATCCTCTTCTCTTTTAAAAAAAATATATTAATTTTGTAATTCAGAAGCACAGTGTGTTTCAGAACTTTTGCCCAAGACTGTACGGTAGTGCGCCAAAGTTGTGTAGATTTTTTTAACAAAAGAATTAGGTTGAAAAGAAAAGAAAATTGAGCGATGGTTTCTGGGGTGTCTGATGAATAAAGGCAAAAGTTGCACAACTTCATTGTATTTTCCAAAATATTTCGGACACAGGTACTGGGAATTTATTTTCTATTGTTATTATTTCTACGGAGTATTTTGAAAGATTATTTGCAAATTAGTTTGTTGCCCAGAGTTCATCTGTGAGAGCTGAGATGTGCAAGTAGTTGAATAGATTTAAACTCTTTATTTCTCTTTCTCTCTCTCTCTCTCTCTCTCTCTCTCTCTCTCTCTCTCTCTCTCTCTCTCTCTCTCTCTCTCTCTCTCTCTCTCTCTCTCTCTCTCTATTCATCTATATGTATCCTGCACTTCTTTCTCTCCTAAGTTTCTCTTTATCTCTTTGTCTAGCTATCTCTCTTATTTACTTATATCTCTATATATCTTTCACATCTTTCTCTACGTCTATCTGTCTGTCTATCTCTCTCTCTCTCTCTCTCTCTCTCTCTCTCTCTCTCTCTCTCTCTCTCTCTCTCTCTCTCTCTCTCTCTCTCTCTCTTTTTATGTATCTATGTATCTTTCACTTCTTTCTCTGTGTCTATCTGTCTATCTATCTATG
>NC_134818.1:33453302-33455802 GCF_046742065.1 Oratosquilla oratoria
GGGCATAAGGAAGGCGCCAAGTGACCTGACAGGGCACGAACGTACGTACTGCTCACGTCCGTGTTTTTTTTTTTTTTTTTTTTTTTTTTTTTTTTTTTTTTTTTTTTTTTTTTTTTTTTTTTTTTTTTTTTTTTTTTTTTTTTAGCTCTGGGATGTGAGCTCGGGTCACCTACACACGTTACTCCTGAACCTGCCTGCTACCAGGAAATTTGATGTAGAAATTGGAGCAATAATCTACGATAATGGCATGGCAATACACCAAGGGGGAGTAACCGGATACGATGGGGGAGGTAATATATGAGTGGGAGGTTAGTGTATAATTTTGGGGGGATAAGCTATGATGACTATGGGGTGATAAATTATACGATGGGGGGTAACAAATAGTAATGGGGGGTTTTTGACTTGTAATGGGTGGCTTTTAAGGTAAAAATGGGGAGGTGATGCAAGGTAATTGTAGCGCTATGGTTAGGGTTTGGGTATTGTTTTCCTTGTTGTTTTTATTTTCTGTTTTCTTTGTTTTTTTCTTATTCTCTATCTTCTTGTTATTAATAGTATTTTCACTTTCTTGTTCTTGTTTTTTTTTGTCTTAGGTTGTTTTCGCGTTTGTTTTCATGTGAAGATAATGATTTTGGTGATAATGTGATGGTGATAGTGATGAAGGTAATACTGTCGTGGTTATGGTGCTTATAGTGATGGTGGTTATTGTGGTGACGATAGTGGTGGTTGTGGTAGTGATAGTGTTAATAGTTTTTGTGGTTATATTGGTTGTGATGGTGGTGATAGTAGTGGTGGTGATGGTGATATTGGTGATGGTAGTGATAATGATACTCCTGGTTGTTGGTGATGATGATAATGATGGAGATAATGATGACAAACATCAAATAACAAAAGGTTAGAATAGTGTATATGTACGCGCACGGTTAACATTAACATTATTAACCGTTGTTGGAGATGACTTATAACCACGAATGTTGGAGAAGACGTTGGAGGTGGACCGCGGGCCCCCAACCACTCCGAATGACGTCATCAAGACGGATGACGTCACCGCATAACAAGAACCAAACAATCATTGAGTCATGCAAGGGAACATACGAGCTTAAGTTAATTACATGTAATTAAGTGAGTCACGACCGTAAAGCTCATATTACCGAGCTTGTTCAGGCTCAAGTCACCCTTATGATCACCAAAACATGAAAGCATACCAGACATAACATAGATAATTAATATTTGCTATTGACCCTTCCGTAGAGGAGAAGGGGGGGGGAAGGGGGGGGGAGGCTTCCAACAGCTGAATAAAATCGATTTTTGGTATATGAGGATAGGCCTCATATACCACAAGTGAATGAACTCGTTTAGCGCTAGCCATAATGAAATTATAAGGAATGTCATCTTACCTTGAATTACCGTGTATTACTGCATTAATGTTTGATTATTTATTGTTTGTAATTATACTGATGAATGTCATCATTACTCTGAGTAACGTTGGCATTACGTGATTGGTATTGGGTAATGGTAATCTTATAGCGAATACGTTCAAGCCTACTCATACCAAGCCAATAATGATAATCTATCAGAATTGTACTATATGTTAGTTATCATTATCAGCAGTAGCAGCATCGACGTTATTATCACAATCATCACCATCATCGTCGTCGTCGTCATTATCACAATCAACATCATCATCATTGTCGTCGTCGTCGTCTCATCATCATTATCATAATCACCATCATCGTCGTCGTCATTATCACAATCACCACCATCATCATTCTCGTCATCATGATCATGATCATTATCATCATCATGATCATCATCATCATCATCATCATCATCATCATCATCATCATCATCATCATCATCATCATCATCATCATCATCATCATCATCGTCGTCGTCGTCGTCGTCGTCGTCGTCGTCGTCGTCGTCGTCGTCGTCGTCGTCCACATCATCATCATCATCATCATCATCATAATCATCATCATCATCATCATCATCATCATCATCATCATCATCATCATCATCATCATCATCATCATCATCATCATCATCATCATCATCATCATCATCATCATCATCATCATCATCATCATCATCATCATCATCATCATCATCATCATCATCATCATCATCATCATCATCGCAAGAAAGTAATTCATTACGCACTCATCATGTCCTTATCATCTGCTCATTACATACATTCATCATTTACCCATCATACTCTAACCAGTCACTCAACATTTACCTGATCATATTAACTCATACTAATCATATCCTCATCACTTATTCATATCAAATTCACATCATACTCTTCACATATTCAAAACAAAACCTATCCCGGTGTTCTCTCTCTCTCTCTCTCTCTCTCTCTCTCTCTCTCTCTCTCTCTCTCTCTCTCTCTCTCTCTCTCTCTCTCTCTCTCTCTCTCTCTCTCTCTCTCTCTCTCTCTCTCTCTCTCTCTCTCTCTCTCCTCTCTCTCTCTCTCTCTCTCTCTCTCTCTCTCTCT
>NC_134818.1:33468302-33473302 GCF_046742065.1 Oratosquilla oratoria
GGATAGGGCGGAGGACCTGCAGGGGCGTAGTAATGGTCGATCTAGCAGTGATCAAGGAATTGCATCGGCAGCACAAAAAAAAAAAAAAAAAAAAGGCTAGAGAAATGTCCTTGTCTATGGATATTAAAATAAATATAATGACAAATAAATAGATAAATAGATCAAGAAATAGATGATAGATAAATGGATAAATGAATAGATGAAAAATATAATACCAATGATAAAAATAAATTATGATAAGATACATAAGAAATAAGGAAGAACAAATGTAGAAATTGAAAATTGGCTATGACTCTGATCGATCATCAAAAAGTTGTCATCGATCACCATGGCACTGCCAACTCAAAACTTCAATTTTCCCCCAAACAGAATAGAATTGTCTTGCGTCAGGCATCAAAATCACAGGACTCGGTGGACGCGTTATTGAACAATAATAACATCAAAAAACCACTAAATAACACTAAAGCGAAGACAAAGCCAAAGCCAGAGGCTAGCCATAGGAACGCGATGCTGGAGTCATGATTGAACCATATGGAAACCTACCCAAAGTCATGATAAAAACATACGAACGCCATCCCGGCCTCGTAACGGAGGACACCGTCACATTTTCCGTTTTCTTTGTGGCCGCGCGGCGGGTTCAGCCCTTTCCCCCTTTTTTTTTTTTTTTTTTTTTTTTTTTTTTTTTTTTTTTTTTTTTTTTTTTTTTTTTTTTTTTTTTTTTTTTTTTTTTTTTTTTTTTTTTTTTTACGAACATAAGTGGCAAACAAAACATTAATGTTTGTGCACGGGCCACATTTCTCACCTCCAGGCCCCCTCCTCCCCCTTCCCCCTCCCCCCTCCCCCTCCCCTACGCCCTCTCCTCCCACCCACAAATTACCCCATCATCTCCTACCGCCCTCCCTCCCCCCCTGCTAACCTCCCCCATTCTTTCAGACTACCACAGATGATTTGGTCCACATTCACCTCTTCTTCCTTCTCCTCATCCTCTTCCCCACTCTTCTTACTCTTTCTCCTCTTCCGCCAATTCTTCCTCCTCTTCTTTCCTTTCCCGCTTCTTACTCATTCTCCTCCTCCTTCTCCTCCTCCTCCTCCTCCACGTTCTCCAGCTTATCCTTATCTTCATCCTCCTCCTCCTCTTCCCTTCTCCCTCCTCTTCCTCCTACGCCTCCTTCCCTCATAATAAAACTTAGGCGACCATATTCCCTGGGCTACTCCCTCTGGTGTGTGTTGTAAATATAGTTCTCTCTTACCTGTGAATACACTATACTTATATATACATTTGCATATCCTCTGCGTACCATATGTGTATAAATATATATATATATATATATATATATATATACATATATATATATATATGTATATATATACATACATATATACATATATATATGTATATATATATATATATATATATATATATAAATATATATATATATATATATATATATATATATATATATATATATATATACACACCACTACGATCTATAAGTAAAGAGAAAATGTCAGGAGAGAGACTATTTATTTTGATAAGCTTACAAAACTTTGTCTACTTCAAAATAATTGCCTCTCGCATCTACACACTTCTGCATGCGCCTCTCCCAATCCTGGAAGACCTCAAAGTCCTTTTTCAGTAGTCCCTTCTGGTAACTTTCCAATGCTTCTTTCAGCTCCTCTGTTGACTGGAATCTGGTTTCCCTGAGGCTGTCTTTCATACATGCGAACAGGAAGAAGTCGTAAGGGGCTAGGTCAGGGCCGTAGGGTGGGTGTTGTACCACTTTCATTCCCCTGTCGTCCATCCAGGTGGTCACCAGCGTTGACTTGTGGCATGGGGCATTGTCCTGGTGGAACCACGACTGACCACTCCTCCACTGCTGTGGCCTCTTCTTCCTGATCTTCTCCCTGAACCTTTTCAGAACAGTAAGGTAATATTCCTTATTGACGGTTTGACTCTGAGGAACCCATTCAACGTGAATGAGCCCCTGGGAATCAAAGAAAGGAATGACCATGGCCTTCTCTTGCGACCTGCTCATGTTTACTTTTTTGGGTCTGGGGGAGGTCGCGTGTTTCCACTGAGCACTCTGACGTTTGCTCTCAGGATCGTAGGTGAACACCCAACTCTCATCGCAAGTCACTACCTTATTCAGGAAACCTGAATCAGCCTCTATCATTTCGAGAATGTCAGCGCAACATTCCACACGAAACTGCCTCTGGTCGTCGGAGAGGATCTTTGCCACGAACTTGGCACAGACTTTGTGGAGCTTCAGATCCTCGGTCAGAACTGTCTCTACTGTGCCAATACTAATACCAACAGCTTCAGATATCATTCTCACAGATATTCGACGGTCTTGCATCACTAACATTTGCACTTCCTCAATGTTTTCCTCCTTGCGTGCACTTTTCGGTGCTCAAGATATGGGTTCATCCTCAACCTGTTCATTTTCTTCAGAAAATCTGTTAAACCACCGATAGAAACTTGCTTGGCTCATCTGTTCTTCCCCATAGGCCTCCTTTAACATTCCATAAGCTTGTTTGGTTTACTTAAGTTTAACACAAGATTTGATGGCGTAACGTTGCTCCATGTTTCCCTGCATCTTGACAAGAGTTCACAGATCGGCAAACCAAATCAGACTGGTTCCACCACGTTCACCGCTGCACTTAGACCTACAAATATAGTAAATTGCCAGTATTTTCATCAAATCATATTTAATGTCTCGCCTGACATTTTCTCATTACTTATTGAACATACCTTGTATATATGTATATATATATATATATATATATGTATATATATATATATATATATACTGTATATGTATATATATATATATACTGTATATACATACATATATATACATATATATATACATATATATATATGTATATATGTATTATATACATATATGTACATATATATATATATATATATATATATATATATATATATATAAATATATCCAAATAATTTCCGACAGTTGTTCCGGGATTCGAACCGGGACCATGCTTGACGCTAGACCATAGGTCTATCTGGGTTGACATACGCCGTCACTGGCGATTCTCTTTATGTATATGTGTATATATATATATATGTATATATATATACATATATATATATATATACATATATATATTCTATTTCATCTATCTATCTATTCATCAATTTATTTATTTTACATTTGCTCAATTAATATACACAGTTCAGGGGGAGGGGGGAAGTCCGGAAACATTCATCGGGTGGAGACACCTATACCGGGTACGGTACCCGACCCTATAGGACCCGTACTCAGTTCCAACTCGATTCCTTCCGAGTATCCTTCCGGTGTTTACCCAGTACTTACCCAGTTCTTGTTTGGTCCTTACCATATATTTACTCTGTCCTTACCCGGTTCTTGCTTAGTCTCCAACCGGTCCTTACCTTATTTTTTCCGGTTCTTAACTGGTTCCTACCCGGTCCTTAACCAGTTCCTACCCGGTTCGTACCCGGTTCTTACCCGGTATCTTACCAAGCCCTTACCTGGTCTTCACTCGATTCCTACCCAGTCCTTACCCGGTCTTTACCCGGTGCTAAGACCTTCTGGGAACCGACTTATGACCCTTCAGAGAGGTTTTGGTGGGTTTGAGACCCGGACGGGAAGACTTCCTCTGTAGGTCCGGGGAACTTTTCTGGGGGAGGGGGGGGGGCTTCCTTCATGACTTCCGGGTTCGCCGCTGAAGTCCCAGAAGAAGTTCGGATGCGGGTCGCCCGTATTTAAGACAAAAGCGCTGGAACTGAGCCTTAAAGAGAAGAGGAGGAGGAGGAAGAAGAGAGAGAGGAGGAGGAAGAGGGAGAGGCAATAGAGGAGAAGGAGGAGGAAGAGAAGGGAGAGGCAGGAGAAAGTTGAGGAGGAGGAGGGAAAGGCAATAGAGAAGAAGGACGAAGAAGGAGAGACAGTAGAGGAGGAGGAGGAGGAAGAGGATGAAGAGGCAGTAGAGAAGGAAGAGGGGGAAGGAAGAGGCAGTAGAGGAGGAGGAGGAAGAGGAGGGACAAGCAGTAGAGGAAGAGGAAAAAGAGGGAGAAAGAAGGAGGAAAGAATGAAGGCAAAGCTGGGAAAAAGAAAAGGAGAAAGGGGAAGGGAAAGAGGAAGAAGAAAGAAGGATGAGGGAGAGGAGGAAGAGGAAGATAAAAGGAGGAGAAAGAAGAGAGAAAAAAAAGAAGGAGAAAGAGGGGAAAAGAGAAGAAAAGAAGGAAATAGATGAAGAAGAGGAAGAGAAAGATGAATAGAGGAGGAGGAGAAGGAGGCAAATGTGGAGGAGAAGGCGGAGATGAAAGACGAGTAGGAGGCAGAGATGGAATAGGTGGAGGAGAAGGAGGAAAAGGTGGATGATGAGGATGAGGAGGAAGAAGAGATAGAGAAGGAGACAAAAATGGAAAAGGAGGAGGATGTGGAAGAGTAGGAGCAGGAGAAAGAGGAGGAGGAAGAAAAAGTGGAGGAAGAAGGGGAGGAATGGGAAGGATAGGAGGAGGAAGAGGAGGAGGAGGAGGAGGAGGAAGAGGTGGAGGAGATCTAATGAAGCCTTCTGCATTACTTGCATAGTTGAAGAAGCGGTGACCATCGAACGGAGTAGACCCATGGCAGGTGGGGGGAGGGGGGGATAAGGGGGGATAAGGGGGGGAGACAACGGGAATGGGGGGGAGTGCCACTTGGTCTTGGCACGCTTGGCACGCTGACGCTCATTATGACCCTTTCAGCTCCTCTTGCTTCGTGGCATCCATGGCACGCTAGTGTCTATCTGTATGTCTGTGCTGTGCCAAACGAGGTGGGAGTGGGCACACGCGCGCGCACGCACACACACACACACACACACACACACACACACACACACACACACACACACACACACACACACACACACACACACACACACACACACACACACACACACACACACATACATACATACACACACGCACACATACACACACACATTGTCACTGTATCACTTTATCACTGTTAGCT
>NC_134818.1:33478302-33483302 GCF_046742065.1 Oratosquilla oratoria
CTGGTCTTCAGTTGTGACGTCATGCAACATTTTGAGATTTCGATTATATATACAAAATGTTGTTTTACAATAATTCAGTTAATCATAATTCCCTTTATTCTATTATTTTATAGCATTAGTTCCTTTTTTATATGTTTTGTAGTTTTTATCAAGAGTATATAAAGTTTCAAAAATACAAAGAAGTACATTATAGTATACGAGAGCCTGTAGAGTGCATTAAGACTTATATTACGGTCTTATGGAAGTAGTTTTTCACACACCTTAATGTACGTACACCAGTAAGCAGCTACGTGTGTGTGTGTGTGTGTGTGTGTGTGTGTGTGTGTGTGTGTGTGTGTGTGTGTGTGTGTGTGTGTGTGTGTGTGTGTGTGTGTGTGTGTGTGTGTGTGTGTGTGTGTGTGTGTGTGTGTGTGTGTGTGTGTGTGTGTGTGTGTGTGTGTGTGTGTGTGTGTGTGTGTGTGTGTGTGTGTGTCTGTGTGTGTGTGTGTGCGCGCGCGTGTGTAAGCACCCTCGCGCGACCGAGGAATTTGTCAGTAGAAAACGGGTTGTTTGTTCTCGACTAAACGTGAAAACAAAAGAGAATCTTGTGTCTGGGTGTTGGTTTGGTTGTTTGTGTTGCATAGAGAAACTTATTTCATATTTTGTGGGGAATTTGGGGGTGGGATGGGGGAGATTTGGGGGAGTGGGTCTATGACATTTAAAGCCTCTTTTTTTTTTTTTTTTTTTTTTTTTTTTTTTTAATACCTTCAATGTACTCTGCTTGCTGGTCTCCATGAGCCCGCTCTGACCATCTGTCCCATTTGCACCACCTGTCCTATCTCATAGCCCCACCGTCTGCCCTCCCCCTTCCTCCACCCTATTCCATCCGTTTATTCTACCTTGTCTCTATCCCAGTATCACTCTCCTTGCCTTGCGATCTTCAACCGATCATCACCCTTATGCTAGAGGGACATAAGGACTATTGTTGCTTGTCATGGGTAATGAAATTTTATTACAAAAATATCAACCGGTAGTTTCTGAACTACTTTCAGGTAGTAGTTCCAGTAACAGGTAACAAGTGTTTTTGAGGTAGTTGTAATGGTCGTAGCAAGGACCGTTTGAGTGAAGTAGTTTTTATAGTGAGAACTACTTTTCTGGAGTTCCTTGACCAAAAACTACTCCAGTACAGTAGTTCTCACCGCCATTCTCTCCCTCGTTCTCACACTCCCTCCCGATCTCACGATTAATTTCATTCTCACATTTTTTTTTCATTTTTATTTTCACTCACTTTCTCACGCATTCTAACTCATTTTCTTTCTTCAGTCTCGCTCTTAGTCTCACTTTCGTTCTCACTGTGTTTTCTTAATTCTTAGTATCGGTATTTTTCTCAGCCAATTACTTACTATAATCTTATATCGTCCTTGTGTAAATTATTATTATCATTATTATTATTATTATTATCATTATTATCATTATTGTTATCATCATTATCATCATTATTATTATCATTATCATTATTATTACTGTTTTTATTGTCATTAGTTATCATCATCATCATCATCATCATCATCATCATCATCATCATCATCATCATCATCATCATCATCATCATCATCATCATCATCATCATCATCATCATCATTATTGTTATTATTATCATTACTGTTAATATCATTATCATCATTATTATCATTATTATTATTATCATTATCATTACTATTATTATTATCATAGTTATTATTGTATATATTTTATTCTATTTATTTACTTATTCATTTTTAATCTTGGACACAAGTTAGATTTGATTAGACTCATACTTCAATTTATTTGTTCTATTTTCATTTGTTTTTCATTTTTTATTATATATATTTCCTATTAATTAATTTATTTTTTGTCTAGTTTTATTTAGTGATTTTGCAAAATATCCTTTACCCTTTCCCCTTTACCCTTTACCCTTACTCTCCTCTTTGCTTACTGTTACTTTCTTGTCGTGCATTTATTACCAACATGTTCTATGTTTACCTTTGAGTTTGTCCTCATTATTATTTTTTTTCAGTTGATCACGTTTGTTCAAGGATTACAATCTTAGAATCCAACTTACTTTCTAGTTTTTGTTGTCATTCATTAACTCTTTGAAAAATGACCTTCATCGATTTTTGTAACTTCTTTGTTCTTCTTGATGACTAAGATTCATAATCCCTTTCTTCCAGACACATTCATTACTTTCTTATTACTATTATTACCGTCTAACATGTCCTTATGTTTACTTAACATTCTTGTGCATTCCTCCAAAATGTACGTTTGGCTTGGTGCGATTATCGTTCAACAATGATCATTTATGGCTTAACGATCATAGTTAAACGATTATCAAGACAACCGCTGGAAGCAAAACATCCCCATCATTCAAAGACAAAGCATTAGTGCTCTAGATAGTCGTATGACGATTATCGTTGAGTCATGAACGATCATCGTTGCGCGATAATCGCACCAAGTAAAACGTACCTGAGTTGCTGCGGCCGAAGCCGTCGCTTTGGGGAATGTTTGGGAAGTTGAGAAACAGTCACTGGTGGCACTCGAAAAGAAGCGCGGGATTCGAACCCACAAATAAGTGAATGCCAGACCAACGCACATTCTTCTCTGCAATGTTGTCATTTGTTGCTGAAATCAGAACATGCAAGTTTGGACTGAGCTGGCTCCCCACAGAGGCCACATCTTATTAGATTTCGTCTCCTCTGCCCCAAACATTTCTTGTCCTCTTTCGTTCTTCTTCTTCTTCTTCTTCTTCTCCGTCTTTTTCTTCTTTTTCTTCTTCTTCTTCTTCTTCTTCTTCTCCGTCTTTTTCTTCTTTTTCTTCTTCTTCTTCTCCGTCTTTTTCTTCTTTTTCTTCTTCTTCTTCTCCGTCTTTTTCTTCTTTTTCTTCTTCTTCTTCTTCTTCTCCGTCTTTTTCTTCTTTTTCTTCTTCTTCTTCTTCTCCGTCTTTTTCTTCTTTTTCTTCTTCTTCTCCGTCTTTTTCTTCTTTTTCTTCTTCTTCTTCTCCGTCTTTTTCTTCTTTTTCTTCTTCTTCTTCTTCTCGGTCTTTTACTCATTCTTTTTCATCTTCTCCTTATTCCTCCCCCTCCTCCTCCTCCTCCTTCTCCTCCTCCTCCTCCTCCTCCTTCTCCTCCCGCCCATCCTCTTTGTAAGCGGACTATACCAAACCCGCGCCTCTTTCTCTTCCTCCTCCTCCTCTTCCTCTTCTTCCTCCTCAACCTCCTCCTCAACCTCCTCTTCTTAATCTTCTACTTTTCCTTCTCCTCCTCTTCCTCCTCCTCCTCCTCCTGTCCTTAATCTCCTCCTGTTCTTCCTCCTCTTCCTCCTTCACTTTCTCTTCCCTCTCCTCTCCCTCACCCATCTCCTTCTCCTCTTCCTTTCCCTCTTCTTTACTTCCTCCTCTTCCTCCTCCTCTTCTTAATTCTCCTTATCCTCTTCCTAACCCAGCTCCTTATCCTTTTCCTCCTCCTCTTCTTAACCTCATCCTCTTCCTCTTCCTCCCCCTCCTCCTCCTCCTCGCTCTTCTCTCTCATGTTGATCCTTCTCTTTTTCCTGATTAGCCGTTGTTTGATGAAGCCTCTTCCTCCCCGTTACACGCCAACCTTCAATCCCGTTACAACCGTTACAGTTCATCTTCTATGTACGTTACACCTCCCAAGTAGTCTTTAGGAATTGCTCTTTGGTTCCCTTGCATGTCTCGTCACTATTGTACATCTGCCGTTACACGTTTCATATAATACCGTTACACCACACTTACGTATTTTCAATACGCTACTTCCCTAGCAAACATAACATTATAGTAAGCGTACCTTATTTTTCCACCGTTACACGTAACATAAAAATTGCCGTTACATGTCACCGTTAACCATCAGTGCGGTTTCTCTTATCTATTCCTAATCCCGTATCGACGTTACAGCTTATTTTTCATAGAACCGTTACACCCGGTAACACCTCCGTTACATCTCGTCGTTTTTGCCTACGTTTAGATCTGACGTTACGTTCACCTCTTACGTTTGCGTTACGTTTTTTTACATGCTGTAACGGCACACGATCTACGTTCTAAAGTCGACCAATTTCTGGCTCAATCTGCAGCAGTTGATTGGTACCCTCCATTCCCCCTCCACCCCCCTCCATTCCCCCTCCACTCCCCTCCACTTTCCCCCCTATTCTCTACTCTCCTCCCCCTTTCTCCTATATTCTCCCCTTCTCTATCCTCTCCTCCCCTCTCCTCTCCCCTCTTCACCCTCCCCTACACTCCCCCTCCAATTCCCCTCAATTTTCCATCCACTTCCCTCCACTCTCCCCCTCTCCCTCCTCTCCCCTCCCCTCCCCATTTTTCCTATATTCCCCATCCTTTCCCCTTTCCTCCCTCTCCCTCTCTTCTATACTCATTTCCCCCTTTCCACCCATCCCCTCTCCTCTCCCCTCTCCTCCTCCTTTCTCCTGTATTTCCCATCTTTTCCCCTCCCCTCCCCTCGCCTCTCCCCTCTTCTCCTCTTTCCTTTCCTTATCCTTTCTCCTATAGTCTTTCTCCTGTCCTCTCCCCTGCCCTCTCCCCTCTTCTCCCCTCCTCATTCTTCCCCTTTTCTGCTATATTCTTCCCCTCGTTTCCCCTCTCCTCATCTCCCCTCTTCTCCCCTCTCCTCTCCTTATCCTTTCTCCTATAGTCTCTCATATTTTCCCCTTTCCCCTGTCCTCTCCCCTACCCTCTCCCCTCTTCTCCCCTCCTCATTCTTTCCCTTTTCTGCTACATTCTTCCCCTCGTTTCCCCTCTCCTCATCTCCCCTCTCTTGTCCCCTCTCCTCCCTTCTCCTTAACCCTACCATCTTCTGCCCTCCCTTTTTCAGCCAAATTTTCCTACATCTCCCTCCTTCTCCTCTTCCCTTCCCTTCCCTTCCCTTCCCTTCCCTTCCCTTCCCTTCCCTTCCCTTCCCTTCCCTTCCCTTCCCTTCCCTTCCCTTCCCTTCCCTTCCCTTCCCTTATCTTTCCTT
>NC_134818.1:33488302-33490802 GCF_046742065.1 Oratosquilla oratoria
GGACCAAAAATTTCCTTATACCCCTTCAATACCGTGAGGCATTTTATTTTGGAAGTTTCTGGGAGCTTCTGCAAGAACTCTGCCGAAGAGATTACTTTCTTCGGAGGACCAAAAATTTCCTTCTACCCCTTCAGTACCTTGACCTACGGTGATAGTCCTTCTGGGAGCTTCTGCAAGAACTCTACCGAAGGGATAATTTTCTTCGGAGGACCCAAAAATTACTTCGTACTCCTTCAGTACCGTGATGCACTGAATTCCTTTTACTCTGGTTAAATGTAAGTTTTGCTCGGTGCGATTATCGCTCAACGATGATCGTTCATGGCTCAACGATGATCGTCAAACGATTGTATAGAGCACTAATTCTTTGTTCTTGAATGGGTCTGTTTTGCTTCGAGCGACTGCCACCAAAGTCGCTAAAAATAAATAGTGCTCTAGACGATCGTTTGACGATCATCGGTGACCCATGAATGATCATCGTTGAGCGATAATCGCTACGAGCAAAATATATCTTAAGGAGGGACGAGCTAATACTCTAGAAAAATAGGATACTGAGCTGAGAAGGAAGAAAATTGAGAAAGTGGAGGAGGAGGAAAAGGAGAAGAAGAGGTTAAAAGAAAAAAGAGAAGGAAGAAGTAGAAGGTAAAGGAGGAGGAGGAGGAGGAGGTGAAGAACCTACGTCAGGAGGCGCTGAGTAGCTGCGGCCGAAGCCAACACCTTTGCCTTATTATGCGCTTAGACCTTTGAGGTAGGTTAGAGTCACTGCTGGGAGTCGGAGAGGCGTGCGGGATTCGAACCCTCCACCAGGAGAAGAAAGTGAAGGAGGAGGAGGAAGAAGAGGACGAGGAGGAGGAAACTCGAAGGTTCTCCAAACAAACGTTAAAGAAGAAGAAAGGAACAAACGTTGGCTTCCTGCTTTATGTATGGACCATCTCTTCCTCTCCTCCTCCTCCCTCCTCCTCCCTCCTCCTCCTCAATCTTCTTCCTCTCTCCTTCTTTCCCTCCTCTTCCTCCTCCTCTTCTTCTTCTTCCTCCTCCTTTCCTTCTACTTGTCTCCCTCCTCCTCCCTCCTCTTCCTCTTATTTCTCTTCCTCTTCTTCCTCCTCCTTTCCTTCTCCTTATCTTCCTCCTCCTCCCCCTCACTCCTCCCTCCTCCTACAAGGTGTATGGAGAGCCGAAGGAGGTGGTAGGGAGTGGGTAGTGTATGTTGTCTTAGATTAGAGAAGAACGTACGGTCGATTAGATCATGTGTGTACACATGTATCTACATGTGTACATTCATGTGTGTGCACATGTATGTATATGTGTACACTTTTATGTACACATGTTTCATGCATTTATGAACCTAGTCAGAATAAAAGTCATAAAGTTCGCCACTGCAACCAAGATGATGAATAAAATCGACTGACGACGAATTAAATGATTGATTAAGTGAAATTGATTAGATAAAATTGATTGTTAGATTAGATAATCAGATGATTAGATTGATTAGATGAAATTGAAATGAATAAGATGAAATAGAAAAAAAATTGATAAGAAGGTTATGTCACCATAGTAGAGAATCTACAGGAGAGATAGAGATGGAGATGATACGAAGGCTATGGAGATAGAGATTGAAGAGAAACGATGGAGATAGAGATGGAGATTGAAGAGATGAAACGGAGGACATGGGGATAAAAATGGGAGGTGGTGGAGATGAAGGAGGAAGTAGGAGGCGTAAGTTGGAGGTGAGGGAATGATGGAGTAGTATGGAGTGAAGAATATGGAGTTAGATGAAAGCAGGCTGGAGTGAGGGAACGAGTCTTCCATAGTCTGATCTGGACTGGGCTGGAATACTGGAATGGTATGTACTAGGCAGGGCTCTCTCTCTCTCTCTCTCTCTCTCTCTCTCTCTCTCTCTCTCTCTATCTCTCTATCTATCTATCTATCTATCTATCTATCTATTTATCTATCTATCTATCTATCTATCTATCTATCTGTCTATCTATCTATCTCTCTTTCTCTGTCTCTCTCTCTCTCTCTCTCTCTCTCTCTCTCTCTCTCTCTCTCTCTCTCTCTCTCTCTCTCTCTCTCTCTCTCTCTCTCTCTCTATCTATCTATCTATCTGTCTGTCTCTCTCTCTCTCTCTCTCTCTCTCTCTCTCTCTCTCTCTCTCTCTCTATCTATCTATCTATCTATCTATCTATCTATCTATCTATCTATCTACCTACCTATCTATCTATCTATCTCTATTTCTCTTCTTTCCTTACATCGCATATTCGCTCCCTGCCACTTTCTTGCTCTACTTCCCTCCCTCCCTTCCTCTTCCCTCCCTGACTGCCTTCTCTCTTCTTCCCTTCATTTCCTTTCCACCTCTACCTTCTCTCTTTTTATCTCCCCTTCCCCCTCTCCTCTTCCTCTCTCACCCCTTCTCCTCTCCCTCTCTCCACCTCCATTCCCCCTTCCCTCACTATTCTACTCTGTCTTCCCTTCATCCCCCCCTCCCCCCACATCTCTTTCAGTG
>NC_134818.1:33498302-33503302 GCF_046742065.1 Oratosquilla oratoria
AAACTCGAATGACACACGAGTCGCGATATTAAGTGTTGATCATTGTTCCCAATATGTTTCGCTCATGTCATTCAATAATAGCTGACTTCGGACGAAGTTTTTTGAAAAATAGTAGCAATACTTAATTTGTCGATTGTATGTAAGAGTTTAACATTGGTTAAACTCACGTGACCGCTAGTGGGGGGGAGAGGGGGGATCCGGGGATCGCCCCCCCCGATACCTCTCCCCTTCCCTCCCCCCCCTCCTCCCCTGGAAAGTCCAGGTCAGTTCTGGAATAGAAGAGAAGAGTGAAAAGGTTCCATGAAGAAAACAAAGAGAAGAGACAAAAGGAAGGAAAGAATAGGAGAGAAAAAGAGAAAGAGAGGAGGTTATTGGGAGAGAAGAAGAGGAAAAAGAGAGAAAAGGAGTATGGAAGGAAGATGAGAAGATAGAGAGGATCAAGAAGGAGGAGGATGGAAGAAAGAAATTTTCGTGGAAGAGGAAGAGGAACCTTTTTCTCCCTCTCACTCCCTCCCCCCAACTCCCACTCCAACTCCCACTCCCACTCCCACTCCCTCTTCCCCCCTCCGACCCTATTCCACACCCTCTTACCTTCCTCACTCACTCCCCTTCCCTCCCATCCCTCTCCATATCCTCCCTTCCTCTCCGACTCCCACTTACCCTCCCCTTCCTCCTCTCCCCATCTTTCCTCCTTCCCCTCCCCTCCCTCTCCCCCCTTTCCTCCTCCTCCCACTCCCTCTCCCCCGTCTACCTTCCTTACCCATCCTCTTCCCGTCCCCCATCTACTCCCCTTCCCAATCCCCCCCATTTTCCACCTCTCTCCTCCCCCTCTACTTCCCATTCCCCCTCTTCCTCCACAGATCAAACTCAGTCTCGTGGGAAGTGAGAAACCCCTAGTAGGGCAAACCCTGCTAGTTGCCGCTATATATATATATATATTATATATATCTATATACATATATATATAATATACACACACACACACACACATATATATATATATATATATATATATATATATGGTATATGTATATATATATATATATATATATATATATATGTATATATATATATATATATATATATATGTATATATATTTAAGGTCGCTGTTTGGGTCACCTCCCCGCCTGGCCAGGGCTGTCAAAAAACAACGCAAGAAGCACGCAGCGGGTCCCGGGAATCGAACTCACGACCACATGCTCGCGAGTTCGACGCGGTATCTACTGCATCAATGGCATCATATTTCAGCCCTTACATAGGTAATTATGGGGATATTGCGTCAATAAATCTTTCTTTTTATATCCTGTGCCAACTTATTTTATTCAGCTGAAGGCAGCGTCCAGTTTTTAAGATTATCTACAAATGAATAATGATGACGTTATTGCGATGTTATATAATTAGAATGAGGTTTGGTCTCTCTCTCTCTCTCTCTCTCTCTCTCTCTCTCTCTCTCTCTCTCTCTCTCTCTCTCTCTCTCTCTCTCTCTCTCTCTCTCTCTCTCTCTCTCTCTCTCTCTCTTTCTCTCTATCTCTCTATCTCTTTCTCTCTCTCTCTCTTTACCCCCCCCCCTCTCTCTCTCTCTCTCTCTCTCTCTCTCTCTCTCTCTCTCTCTCTCTCTCTCTCTCTCTCTCTCTCTCTCTCTCTCTCTCTCTCTCTTTCAGTGACCAAACAAGGCCTTCGTTCCTTCCCGTCGTCCTTCCTTTTTTCCGGCCTTCCGGCCTTCCGGCTTTCCTCCCTCTGTCCTTCTTCCTCTTCTTTTTCTTCCTCCTCCTCCTCCTCCTCCTCTTCCTCCTTCTCCTTCACTTTTCATTATTGTCTTCGTGGATGGAATTACTGTCATCATTGTCATTATCATGGTCATCATTATCATTATCATCGCCATCACATCATCATCACCATCACTCTTTTACGTAATCTCCGTGAAGACGCTGGATTATCTTTTTCCTCCCACAAATCCGCGTTTTTGTCCCATTTGTCTCTGCATAGGATGAGACTAGATTCATGGACGAACAGAGAAAGAGTGAAAGAGAGAGAGAGAGAGAGAGAGAGAGAGAGAGAGAGAGAGAGAGAGAGAGAGAGAGAGAGAGAGAGAGGGGGGGGAGAAAGAAAAAGAGAGGAAAGAGAGAGAGAGATAAAAACATTGACTCAGAAATAGAGAGGGAGAGAGAGATAATATTAAAGCAATAGCTCAGAGAGAGATGATATAAAAGCAGAGACTCAAAGAGATAATATTAAAGCAATGGCTCGGAGATGGAGAGAGAGAGAGAGAGAGAGAGAGAGAGAGAGAGAGAGAGAGAGAGAGAGAGAGAGAGAGAGCGAGAGAGAGAGAGAGAGAGAGATAATATAGAAACATTGACTCAGAAAGAGAGAGGGAGAGAGAGATAATATTAAAGCAATAGCTCAGAGATAATATTAAAGCAATGGCTCAGAGATGGAGTGAGAGAGAGAGAGAGAGAGAGAGAGAGAGAGAGAGAGAGAGAGAGAGAGAGAGAGAGAGAGAGAGAGAGAGAGAGAGAGAGAGAGAGAGAGAGAGAGAGAGAGAGAGAGAGAGAGAGAGAGAGAGAGAGAGAGGGAGAGAGAGATATGAGATGAAAGCAATGAATCACAGGCAGCAGCGTCAGCATCAGTTGCTTGTGCTGGCAAGAACACTTGAAATCCAACACCAAAGGTCAAAATAGCAAAGCAAGCAGCCACTCCGATGTGCGCAAAGGGGCGGTTCCCCGCTTTTACCCTCCTCCTCCTCCTCCTCCTCCTCCTCCTCCTCCTCCTCCTCCTCCTCCTCCCCCTCCTCCTCCCCCTCCTCCTCATAATCCCCCTCCTCCTCCTCCTCCTCCTCCTCATAATCTTCTTCCTCCTCCTCCTCCTCCTCCCACTCTTCCTCCTCCTTCCACTCTCCCTCCTCGTCCTTCTATTCTTCCTCCTCCTTCTCCTCCTCCTCTTCCTCCTACTCCTCCTACTCCTACTCCATCTCCTACTCTTCTTCTTACTACATTTCATATTCCTCCTACTCCACATCATCCTCCTCCTCATCCTTCTTTCTTCTTTCTCTTCTTCTCAAACTTCTCTCCTCCTCCCTCCTCCTCCTCCCACTCTCTCCTCCTCTTCCCCTCTCCTTGTCATCCTAAACCCTCTATCTAAATCCTCCTCCTCCCTCCTTCGCTCTTCTTTTCTCCTCCTCATCCTCCTACTATTCCTCTTTATATTTATTTTTCTTCACCCCACCTCCTCTTCTTCTTCCTCCTCCTCCACCTGCACTCTCCCTCTCTCCATCTTCCTCCTCTTCTCTCTTCCCTCCTCTTTCCTTCTCTTACCTCCAGCCTTACCCTTTCCTCCCTTTTCTTTCTTCTCCCTACTTCTTCCTTCCTCTTTCCTCCCTCTTTCCTCCCTCCTCCTTCTTCTTCCTCTTTGCTCCCTCCACCCTCCTCCTTTTTCCCTCCTTCCTTCTTCCTCCCTCCTCCCTTCTTCCTCTTCTTCCTCTTTCCTCTCCTTCTTCCCTCCCTCTTCCCTCCTCCCTTCTTCTTCTTCTTACTCTTTCCTCTCCTTCTTCCCTCCTTCCTCCCTCCTCCCTCTTCCCTCCTTCCTCCCTCCTCCTTCTTCCTCCTTCCTCCCTCCTCCTTCTTCTTCCTCCTTCTTCTTCCCTCTGGCCGGCTCCTCCCGCAGCTGACCTATGCAAACAGGAGCACAAAAGACATTTTCGGGATTCATATACAATTTTGGAGATTGAGGTTAAAATTCCCCGACCCGACCCGACCCGGGGACAGGCAGAGGTGTAAACACTCGGGAAGGCGGCTCGATCCCGCGCCAAGAGATGGACGAGGCGGAGTGGGTGAAGATACGTTTGCTTGATAATAATGAGGACGAGGAAGAGGAGAAGGTTGAGGAGGAGGAGGAGGAGGAGGAGGAGGAGGAGGAGGAGGAGGAGGAGGAGAGAGGTCTCGAGGTGGGGGGGAACGGTGATAGGAGAGGCGTTTCTTGTTCACTGTCCCCCCTCCCCCCCCCCAAAAAAAAAGTAATAGTTCACAATATACAATCAAGGGCCGCCCGATAGCCCAGCGGATACCGTGCCGATCTCATGAGGTGGTAGTCGTGAGTTCGATTCCCTGGACCCGCTGTGGACTCGCCTGGCCAGGCGGGGAGGTGACCCAAATATCGGCCTGCAAAAAAAAAAAAAAAAAAAAAAAAAAAAAAAAAAAAAAAAAAAAAAAAAAAAAAAAAAAAAAAAAAAAAAAAAAAAAAATCGGCGGCTTGTCACAATTGACAGGGCTTGCCCATCCAGAGGTTTCTTACTTCCTGGGACCAGAATAATTAATTTTATATTTAATTAAAGTTTGATTGATGTGGACCACTATATAGGCGTGGTGTAACTTTCTGGCCAGTAGATAAATAAACAAATAAACAGACAAATACATGAACGTTTGCACAAACGTTCGCGTGTGTGTATATGTAAACAAGGTTTAAGGCATGTTAGACGGACAACAATAAAAAACTATGTTTAAGATAATCAAATCAAATATGATGGGAAGGGGGAGAGGATGACAAAACGGGGGGGGGGCAAATGGACACAACCTGCCATCTAATGGACAATAGTCAAACTATGAACACATCTCCAGGTCTGTTAGTAGAGAAACTATTCTCAGATTAATATGGGCATAACTATCCATATATGCGCAGGTGGAGTATTCGGAAGCACGTTAACTTCGCGTTCGCTGATTTGCGGGTTCGAATCCCGCACTCTCCTCCGATTCTCAGCAGTGACTGTTAATTACCTGCCCCAAGAGTGCAAGAAGTGCATGTACACAGGGTAAAGGTGACGGGTTCGGCCGCAGCTACTCAGCACCTCCTGGCGTAGGCTCCTCACCACCACCTATTCATAGTTCTACTGGGTAGATAAGTAGATCCTTTGGTAGACAGACCCGTCTACTGACAATGGACAAACAGGCGAAGACGTCTCAGACGTCAAATGCATAGACGGTGGGACTGAAATTGACGGAAATCTGTC
>NC_134818.1:33510802-33513302 GCF_046742065.1 Oratosquilla oratoria
CAATTCATGTGGGGGACACGTTTGTACTCTTTTTGTCACAGAGAAGGAGAAGGGAAAGAGAGTCTTCGAAGAGAGCAAGATGGAGTAAAAGAAGAGACAAAGAGAGATAGGAGTAGAGATAGAGAATAGATGAAAATAAAAAGAGAGAGAACAGAAGAAAAATAATGATAGAAAGAGAGAGAAGATATGAAAAGAGAGAGAGAGCGAGAGAGAGAGAGAGAGAGAGAGAGAGAGAGAGAGAGAGAGAGAGAGAGAGAGAGAGAGAGAGAGAGAGTGCCGGTAGAAGTAAATAGAGATAGAGATTGAATAAAAAATAGAGATAAAGATACAGAAATAGAGACTGTTAAAGAAAAAGATAGAGGGAGATAGAAATAGGGCTGGAGACAGGGATGAGTAGCGATAGAAGAAAAGAGAAATAGAGGTAGAAATATGGATATAGAGACAAATATAGAAATATAGATTGAAATAGAGAATGAGATAGAGGAGAGGATTAGAGAAAGAAATAGAGAAAAAGACAGTCAAAGACAGTTATGCACAAAGAGAAAGACAGAGATAACAACATAAGCATACACACACACACACACACACACACACACATACACACACATACACACACACACACATGGAGAGAGAGAGAGGACGAGGCAGTATCACTGCAAGAGAGACATGAACAATAGAGGCCTGAGAGAGAGAGAGAGAGAGAGAGAGAGAGAGAGAGAGAGAGAGAGAGAGAGAGAGAGAGAGAGAGAGAGAGATGGAAAGAGAGAAAGAAACACCAAAACGAGAGAGGACAAGACACAGCAACAGTGAAAAGGAGACCTGAAAGAGAGAGGAAGAGAGCTAAAGAGAAAGAGATAAAGAGAGAAAGAGAGGGAGACCTCCAACCCCACGCCGAGGCACGGGACAGGGTGCCATTAAAGAGCCAGCGCTCTTTAGCCCGTAAATAAGGAGATGACGTCATTTCCGGTCAGCCGAGTACCCATACGTTATGGACACAAAGGTCACCGTGGGACCAACCCTTGGAAATTAATAAAATCGCCTGGCGGCAACCTGAATAAAAGGAGTGCTAGCACAGACACTCCTCAACTTAAGAACGAGTTACGTTCCGAACGGCCGTTCGTAACTCGAAACGTTCGTATGTCGTTCTTCAACATTATTCTAAAGGTATTCACATCTACATTCATATGGAAATATAAAGTCAATACATGTTTGCTTACCCTAAGTCACATTATTGATGATACATAAAAGATAAATTAATTGTAATACTTATGGTTTAATGTTGGATTTCTTACCTTTGAAACTGGTTAAATTGGCTATAGGCTTCGCTCGTATGTCTGAAAGTTCGTAAACCGAATATTCGTAAACCGAATGTTCGTAAACCGAATGTTCATAAACCGAATGTTCGTAAACCTAATGTTCATAAACCGAATGTTCATAAACCGAATGTTCAAAAACCGAATGTTCGTAAACCGAATGTTCATAAACCGAATGTTCGTAAACCGAATGTTCATAAACCGAATATTCATAAACCGAATGTTCGTAAACCGAATGTTCGTAAGCCGAGGAGTGTCTGACGGCAAGAACAGTGCCACCCAATACGGAAGTGAGTTGGAGGGTGAGGGAGGGAGGATAAGGAGTCTGGAGGGGTGACGGTTGAGATTTAAACAAAAACGCGGAAAGCATACAGGAAGTAAACACATAAAACCCGGAAGAAGAAAAAACACGCAAGGTTCTCGTGTTTATGAAAGGGTGTCCGGGGCGTACCGGGTGTGTTTATCTAAAGATGTTTCTCTCTCCCCCCCCCTTCCCCTCCCTCCCCCGGATCCGGTCTGAAAGCCCGGAATTGATACCAACCCTCGGACAACCACACTATGTAGGTGTATTTATTTACTTATCTATTTAATTTGTTTTACACCTCATATGCACAATTTTTATTTCGTTATCTATTATTGTCATTATTTTTCACCAGTATTACTATACATATATATATATATATATATATATATATATATATATATATATATATATATATATATATATATATATATATATATATATTAAAAGAAAAGAAAAATTTTATATATATATATACATATATATATATGTATATATATATACATATATATATATGTATATATATATATATGTATATATATATATATATATATATATATATATATATATATATATATATATATATATAAATTTTCTTTCTTTTCTTTTAAGTTTCCACCAAAGCCTGGATTTGGGCAGAATGGACTTGACGTCGTCCGTGAAAAAAAGGGGGCGGAGCTTGTGTGCATGATGTCACGAGTGATTCAAAGGGAACAGCCAATGAGGGCTTGCCTTTGCGTGACTTTTGTATTTACAGAAAAAAAAAATGGACGCCGGCTCCTGCGTGACGTCACGTCGTCATCGCCCTTGCTGTTGTTGTTGTCATCGTTTTTTGTCTGTCGCTGTTGTTATTGTTGTTGTCGTCGACGTTATTGTTGTTTTTGTC
>NC_134818.1:33518302-33530802 GCF_046742065.1 Oratosquilla oratoria
TTGTCGCTATATTGAAGGGGATGGGAGGACTGAGGGGAGAAGGAGAGAAGGCTGGAGAGGAAGAGAAGAGAGGAAGAAGTTAGGAAGAGAGAGAAGGAATAAAAAAAAGAGGAAACGAGAGGGGAAAGGATGAAAAGTGAGAGAAGACAGAGAAAGAGAAGGAGAGACGGAGAAAGGGGGAGAGAAAAGAGAAGTTGAAGAAGAAGGGAATTAAGAAAGAGAAAAAAAGAAATAGAAAAAGAGGGAGAGAAAAGAGAGCGGGTTGGGGAAAGAGGTAGGAGACTGGAGAGAGAAGAGATCAGGGAGAAGGCTAAAGGTAAAAGTAGTTATATGTCAATTTATTATTATTTACTATTCATCTGTTTATTTGTTATTTAAGTATACCTATGCATTTATTTATTTATTTTATTTATAATCATTTATATTATCATATCTTTAATTATTTATTCATTTTTTTTTTTTTTTTTTCGCATCCGACCTAGTTACGGACCAAAAGGTCTCCTGTCGGCATGCTCCACCTTTGTAAAATCCTTTGTAGGGAGAGGAGTAGGGGGAGAGGTTAGAGAGTGATAAAAAGTAGACCTAATGAGTGGAGAGGGATGTAGAAAGGGGTAGGGAGAGGGGCAGGGGATGGTAAAAGGGGACCTAATGTGTAGAGAAGGATTTAGGGAGTCAAATCGGATCAGATTAGGGAAATCTCAAGACTCTTGAGGATCCTGAAGGCTCTCTCGAGCTCTCATCCCCCTCAAGAGTTACCAACCACATTTTAGTGGTCCTTCTAGTAAACAACCACATTCTAGATTTCACGTCAGTAATCAACCACGTTGTCGGGTCTTCCCCAATAGTCAGTCACGCTATTGGACAGTGACTATTAACCAATCATATCACTGGGTTGGTGTTTGTATAGTTCCTGTTACGCATTCAAGATTCTCGTCAAATGTTGGGAATTTAGAAAGTTGATAGATGACTTTGCTTACAGTATTTTAGTCTTCCCTGTGGATAATTCAACAATGTATCTAATATTCATGTAGGTTTAATTTTTCTAGTTCGTTATTTACGTTTTTGTTATATGACGCAAAGGTGATTTGACATTTGGAGATTCGAAATATCAAAAGATTGTAACCAGAGTCATTGGTGGAATTTGACCAGTAATCAGACACTGAACAGTAACTGACCACGTTGTGATTTTTGTCAGTAACCAACAGAATTGTTGGAACTGTCTTATTGGTACCAACTAGCAACCAACTAATTTGGTGTCAAACTATTCGCTCTGTTGTCATTGGCGTTATAATCATGCTGCCAACATCAACTCGTGGCTCAGTTGGTAGAGTTCCCGGCTGCCACTACGGAGGTCCGGGTTCGAATCTCGCCCAAGGCTGAAATAATTTCAGTATCGCTGCGCTGCGGGTTGTTACTCCAACTCTCGTGAGCGGGGAGTTGGGTGTGTGTGTGCGTGTAAGGTCACAGCATTACCCATAGATCGGTCATGTACGAGCTCTGAGCTCTCTTCCTGGAGGGAAATGGCTGTCGATCATGAGTCCAACACGTGATCCACCATTACCAAACACCATACCAACACCACCACCTTTACCACCACCACATCTGTTCCCAACACCATCATCCCAAACTTCACCATTTCCAACATAAAAAAAAATATTTCCAACATTTATATTTCCGTTTGAATTCGATGGGGTAAGGAAACGGGAGAGGAAGGAAAGGAGGCAGAGAGTGAAGGAGGGAGTGAAGGAGGGAGGGAGGGGAAGGTGGAGTGGGGGAGGAGTAGATATAGAGGGGGAGGAGGAGGAAGAGGAGATAGGATAGAGAATGAGGAAGAGATAGGGAGAGGGGAGGAGAGGCAGGTGGGTAGGAAGAGAGTAGATAAGGAGGGAGGGGGAGGGGGAGGAAAAAGGGAGGGGGAAGGGGAGATAGAGAGGAAGAAGATAAAGTAAGGGATGTAGGCACAGGTAGAATAGAGAGAGAAAAAGGCTAGAAGGGAATGAGAGGAGAGGCGGAGATTAAGAGTGATAGAGAGAGAGAGAGAGAGAGAGAGAGCAGGTCCTCATTGCCTCCTGTTAGACACCTCCCCTCCCCCTATCCCTTCTCTCTCCCTCCCCCCTCTCCCCCCTAGTTCGCGCAAGGATTTAACTTTGCAACAGTTTTTGCGATGAACTTTTAATGCATGTCTGAAGGTTTGCAACACTGGGACTCTTTGTTGCAGATGCAGACTTGAACCTCCCTCCCCCCTCCTCCTCCCCCTCCTCCTCCCCCTCTCCCCCCTCCCCCCAGCTTCTGAGCTACTTGGGACTGTAGAGGAACTACCTACTCTAGTTATCCTGGTTTACTGTGTGGTCCTTCATATGTGCCGCCGGGTGATTTTTTTCTTCTTCAAATGGATGTGTGTGTGTGTGTATTCACCTCGGATCTGCTGCAGTCTCTGTCGAGACAGCCAGACACCACCCTACGGCAGTGACCTCAGAGCTCATTATTTGCCGATCTCTGGGTAGGTCTGAGACCACTCACACACCACACCGTGTGTGTGTGTGTGTGTGTGTGTGTGTGTGTGTGTGTGTGTGTGTGTGTGTGTGTGTGTGTGTGTGTGTGTGTGTGTGTGTGTGTGTGTGTGTGTGTGTGTGTGTGTGTGTGTGTGTGTGTGTGTGTGTGTGTGTGTGTGTGTGTGTGTGTGTGTGTGTGTGTGTGTGTGTGTGTGTGTGTGTGTGTGTGTGTGTGTGTGTGTGCGCGCGCGCGTATGTGCGCATGTATGCATATTCGTGTGTGTACGTCTATGTGGGCAGTTGGCACATAATCGGATTCAGTCCAATTTTTACCGAGTAGTCTATCTAGTTAAGTAACGCTAACTTAACTCAGTAATTTACGGGTTTAGTTTAACTTACTCTGAACTTCTGAGATCATTTGCTTCGAGTAGCTGCTGTTCATTTTCCGTTGCCAGTTATATTACGATCGAGTTTAAACCTGCAATTATCATGCTATATCAGTGATTTTCATTTTATATTAACGATTAATGTATTTAAGTTAATTAAATAGTTAGATTGTCAAATATTGCCCTCTTAAATTGATGTTTAAAATTGAGCTAAAGAAGGTAGATTAATTATTTCATACGAATATTATTTATTTGAATTATAGTGATTTTTTAAATCTCCAAACAAAGATGATGCAGTATCTTTTACTTTTATTTTCCCTCCTCTCTACACCTTCCCTTCTCTTGTCTCTTCTTTACCACGTCCACCATCCACTCAGCCTCTTCAATGTCATATTGTCCCATAGGATAGAAACGCTGGTGACTGGAGGAATACAAAGCTACCTTAAGTAATCCCTATACAATGCTATTCAAATTTCCTATTCTCTCTCAAAGTCCGTTGTCGGTTTGAGATTGGTCCCCTTTGTCATCAACGGAACACGTCAAAGGTAGCCAATCACAACACACCAAGTTTGACTGGACCAAGTAACCCGTGTTGTCATTGGTCGACGTTTGAAGCGATGCGCCTTCCCCGTTATCATCGAAATGTAAACATTTATTTACCGGTCTTGTGAACATGTGTTTTCTTCGTGATAAATAATTTCGATGTTATTGCATTTATGAGTGTTGACATAGAATTATATCATACTTGGGTATAGTTGAGGATGTGAGACATCCATAGATGTCTTATGACAACCGTTATTGCATTCTATATACTCTGCTGTATTCATTGTGATAGACATAGTTGACTTGTCGCCATTGCACAATGGAAAATTATATTCAGATTATCTATTTAGTGATAAAATATTGTTTCATGTAATAGTAATGAATATAAAATGGTTAGTGAATTATGTGAAAATATTAAATCATAGACTACGGAAGTTGAAATTGCAACGATGGCAATGCAAGTTAATACATTAAGTATAAATGTCTACTTTCCCGCCTGCAGGGATGTCGATTACCAATTCGTAAGATATATGTTATTTCTAAGGAGATTAATGATAAAATACCGCTGATTTGTATTCTGCCATAAACAATGAAGCTATTATTATATGTTTGTGGCGATAAGATAGTGTAATTGAAAATAAATCTCTTCAGGGCGAAAACAGAAAAATGTGAACAATAATGACAATATTAATTGCATGCGAGGAAGTAAAATAATGCGCTTTTATACTCGCTCGACAACCGAATTAGGTAATGATTTTCTCAATCAGAATAAAATCGCCTGGCGATAGACATAGTTGATATGTAAACGTTAAAATTTACTCAAAAATATAGTACACTCTCCTTCAAATTAGATTAACTTAGGATATAATTTTGCTATTTAACACATAAATATACAAAATTAGACAGTTGCCAGAAACCACTTTACTGTAAAATTGTCATTATTTGCTTGTGCACTATACATAGATTCTCGCCCTTATGCTTGAGTCAATAAGGGTCAGTATTCTTTGGTCTTTCTTTCAGTGCCTTGAAATTTCGTCTGGGTTAAATTGCTGTAGTTCTGGGGTCCGTAATAGGGTTGACTATCCGATGATAGGTTGTTCCCCGGTACCGGATAGTTATACCGGATACTTATGAAAATGGGTATTGAGAAACCGGATACAGGGGTACATGGGTGACGTGTGTGTGTGTGGGTGTGGATAACTCTCTCTCTCTCTCTCTCTCTCTCTCTCTCTCTCTCTCTCTCTCTCTCTCTCTCTCTCTCTCTCTCTCTCTCTCTCTCTTTACAACCGTTATGTCACAAGGCCACATATCAAAAGATGGCGCGAAGTCAAAGCCTGGACGCTGGACTGATACATTCTAGAGGCGGAAAAGAAGGCTGAGAGGAATGGTCTCGTCTTTCAAAGGCAGCCAGCACCTGCTAATCTCCTCAAGTACCAAACATCCAGAGATGACCTTCGTTGTCTTGCAGCAGTGTGCCCATACCGAATCGTGGAAGAAATACATCAACAGCATCAACTACCAGACCAGTGTTGGCTCCATGTGGCACCTGATAAACAAAGTCATCAGGAAGAAACTATTGCAGGGGTTCGTTCTCAGCCTTACTTGGCCCATTCACCCCTTTCACCATTTGTCAGAATGTCATTCCCTCCCTCCTTTCCAAGATTGTCTGTTTCAAAAGGTGCATTCTAAATGATATGCAAATATTACTAAAAAACCTTTTATTTCTTCCAAATTAGTATATATTTTTCCCAAATTAGTATAAATCCAGCCCAGGTGACAGGCCAGATAGGCCAAAACCTATAATTGCTTTCCTCACCCCGTAAGCTGACTGTGGTCACAAATCACCCCCAGAAATCCCAAAATTCCCCCCTGGGGTTGAATTTCACCCCTAATGAGAACCCCTGAACTATCGAGTGCTCTCCACCACAGCCCCGGCCAATACGCACAGGAGTTACTAAATACTTGGTGCGAATAAGCACAGTTAAGCAATCTTCCCGCCCCCATTCACCCATTAAACTCCGATAACAAGAGTCTTATCATTTGGTCAAATAAAAAAAAAAATCATAAAACACCAAAATGTTTGATCAAACACCAGAAAAAATATGACGTCAGTCCTCGCGCGGTCAAGCGAGGACTGACGTCATATTTTTCTGTTGTTTGATCAAACATTTTTGTTTTATGATTTTTTGTTTTATTTGACCAAATGACAAGAATTTTGTCATCGGAGAAGAGGCACTCTCCTCCCACAAGAATATCCACACCCTGCGTCTAGTGGCTGCATTACTACGGACGGATGAAGATGACGACGTGCCCGTCACTGAGGACGAGTGTTCTTGTCACAAGCAAATCAAACAGCTCCTGGAGATGATAGCATCACCTATCAAGTCCTCCTCCTGATCCTTAAAGTCCCTGGCAATCCCTTGCTGCAACTCAATAATCTTTGCTTAAGCAAGGTATATGTACCTCGTGCCTGGACATCTAGTACCATTGTGCCCATCCCCAAACCTGCCATAGACAAGTACAGGCCAATTTCACTCCCCTCCTGTTTCTGTAAAGTCCTCGAACGTGTTTCTTACCTGACTCATGTTTCGACTACAGGATAAGCTATCACCGCAACTGTATGGTTTCTTACCACAGAGGAGCACACACCACTGCCTGATGGACCTACATGCCCGCCTCTCCCCTACCAGTGTGGTAGCATTTCTTGATCTCAAGAGTGCTTTCGACGTAGCCAACAGGGAGATTATTCTCGACCAGCTCGTAGAATTTGGCGTCCAAGGCAACCTCCTGAGGTGGATCCGTGGCTATCTCTCAAACAGGACTTCACGTGTACTATTCCAGGGAACGTGCAGTACCTCCAGGGAATTCGAACTTGGTACTCCACAGGGTGGGGTTTTAAGTCCCTTCCTCTTTAACGTCCTGATGCACCGCCTGCTATCCCTTCTCCCCAACATTCCCGGCACAACTGTCACCTGCTACGCTGACGATATCTGTGTGCACTCCACCTCTGCTGCCGACCTACAGCGCCTCCTTCACTCCTTCTACGAGTCGACATCCGCCTGTGGCCTCATCCTTTCCCCAGAAAAGAGTCGAGTATTCTCTCCTAGGGGCCCCGGAACACTGCCAGTGTTCACTGCAGGACACAGTGTCATCCCGCCCTGCGCACAGTACCTGTACCTGGGAGCGCCAGTACGCATCACTCCAGCCATACCTGCTCGGCAATGCATCTATCCCATCATCCAAGAAATCCTCCACTGGCTACAACAGCGCTTTATCCCATTTAAATGGCTCACCAACAATGTCGCTGGACTATCCATCCCTTTGGCAAGAACCATCTATGTTGTCTTCATTCGGTCAGTCATAGACTATCTCTCCCCAGTCCTTGTTCAACTCTCCAAGACCTCCTTGGTGCCTTTAGAAAATTCCAGAACAGTGATGCGGTACATCTTTAGATGCTCCACCTCTACCAGAGTAATAATCATGCAGACTAAAATTAATCTTCCTTCAGTTATTGACAAAATACACGCCAACATCTCCTACAGCGTCCAGTGCCTCCACTTACTACCAACTGGCCCCGCGTTATTCCCATGTCTTAAGAGCTTCACTTGACCCTGCCGCACCCCGCCCTCCGCGTCCGCACCTTCGTTAATACGGTATGGTCCACCCTGCAGCGCCTACACATCAAAGTCTCTATAGCCGAGGTTGATCACGGACCGCCTTCATGGAGAATTCCACAGCCTCACGTCACGTTCACACCCACTTCAAAAATAGACCCACCGCTCCTCCAGAAACAATTATCCCTGGAACACATCATCGCAGTGTCCTTCTACGTCCCTCCCGCGCATCATATCTGCGTAGACGGATCCTTACAGCCAGACGGTAGCGCGGGTTGCGTCGTCTACCCACCGGACATTGAGCCACCTGATGGAGACTGGGTTGGTCGCAGGTTACCCAACTCGTCCAGCTCGACGTATTGCGAACTACAGACACCCCTGCTGGCTGTTAACCTACTCTGTCAGCGGAGACTGAATGGCGTGGTAATGTGTGACTCCCAGTCCGCCCTACAGGCCATCTCGTCTTCACAACCCTTATATCGTCCCCTCTTCCATCACATCTTACAACAGCTAGCCATAGCTCAAGAACATTCTCATACCATAAGCTTTTTATGGATTCCCTCCCACGTTGGAATCGCAGCCAATGAAAAAGCAGATCTCCTCGCCAAAAATGCCTGTAAACTGGCACTGCCCGACGATGTCACACCCTCCCACCTCTGCTTCAAGATGATCATACACTCTGCCGCTCTTCTAACCACTCTCCACCGCATGAATGCAGAGCGCGCGCACAAAGCGTATCAATACAACACTACGACCACTTCCGTCTCTCCCTCCCGAGGTATCGCAAGCACAGACTCTTCGTTCGCAGACACAATATTGTGACTACACGGCTGTGCCTGGGTTACAGACCTCTGTGGCAAGTCTCTGAGGCGGGAGACGTACCCCACTACTCCACTTGCAAGCTATACGACAGTCTCAACGCCAACAGTCTCCACCACTACTGCCTCGAAGGTCCCTCAGTAAGAGACCTATTGCCCCAAAGCCAAGACTTAATACATGTGTGTCACTTCCTCTTAATGGACAATGATCTAGACACTGTCCTAATTCGACACCTTTACTTTGGTGGGTCCTAAAGCTTACCTCACCTTGATTTCAATTATATTTCCCCTTACAGGATGTAATGGAACTGCCTAGTGTGGGCCTTATGGTCTCTTGCAGTCTCTTTCTCTCTTATGTTCTTATTATTGCCGTACACCTTCACTGTAGGTAGTAACGTGACCTGTGCGTCCCGCATACTATGTATAAATAGAAATTACCTACTGTACTAGGTTTGTCGTTCTATGACCGTAGTAAATTTATACAAACAAAAATTTCTCTCTCTTTCTTCGTCTCTCTCTCCGTCTCTCTCTCCCTTTCTCTCTCCCTTCCTCCCTCTCTTCCTCCCCCCTCTCTCCGTCTTTCACTTTGTCTCTCACTCTCTCAAATTAGGCCAAGACAGAAATACCCAAAGCACGGTAATTGAACCTTTCTTCTGCCAAATTCCCAGTTCGCCAAACTCTTTAACTAATGCAAACCTAATCTAACCTAAGGGAGTTTGGTGGAACTGAAATAGGCGAAATGAGAAATCGCCGAAGAATTACGTGATAAAACGTAGACGTGATGCCAGGTGCTTGTAATTTTATTTGTATATATTTGATTTTTATTACAATTTTATTTTTAATTATTCTATCATTCTATTTTATTCTTATTGGTTTATTTTAGTTATTATTATTTCTTATATAAATTATGAATGCTTAGATCCATCTTCCACTCAGCCAGTGGTTAATATAATTTTTTTAGTATTATTATTTTTTATTATTTAATGATCTATTCTGTTGAGGCTGTCGGCCATTTTCTGTGTGCGGTACGTCGCCATAGCAACGGTGTCAAACGAAAAAAATATAAATTTTGATTTGTGACGATTTGTTATATAAATATTTGTACATGTAATTAAACAGTATAATTCTTGTACTCGGTGTCATTATTATGTAAGTTCGTAAAAAATAAAAAATAAATAAAAAATAAAATAAAATACATATTTAATGTAAAATAAAATACAGACCGCATTGCAGTAAGCTCAAAACAATGGACATTATATGAAATTATATATTGTGATATTTCACATAAGTAGACCATTTTTGTTGTCAGATAAATGTGTTTGATAACATTGTCATCCACAATTTGCTAATTGACTTCTACTTATTTCCCTTTACTTAGCTACCTTCCCCATAACTCCTCCCTCCCACTCCCCTCCCACTCCCCTCCCACTCCCCTCCCACTCCCCTCCCACTCCCCTCCCACTCCCCTCCCACTCCCCTCCCACTCCCCTCCCACTCCCCTCCCACTCCCCTCCCACTCCCCTCCCACTCCTCACTTCCCCTCCCACTCCTCACTTCCCCTCCCACTCCTCACTTCCCCTCCCACTCCTCACTTCCCCTCCCTCTCCTCACTCCCCTCCCCTTTCCCCTCCCACTCCCCTCCCACTCCCCTCCCACTTCCCTCCCACTCCTCAATCCCCCTCCCACTCCTCAATCCCCCTCCCTCTCCTCACTCCCCTTCCCTTTCCTACTCCTCCCCCTCAACTCACCTCATCCTCCCTCCCATCCCCTCCCCTTCTCTCCCTCCCTCCCTCCCTCTCTTTCCTCCCTTTTTTTTCTCCCCTTCTCTCCCTCCATGCCTCCCATCCCCTTCTATTCTACTTCTCCCTCTCTTACCAATCCCTCGTTTCTCCCTCTCCCTCCTCTCTCCACTAACTTTCCTCCCCTCCCTTACCCTTCTCTCCCCCATTCCCTCCCCTCCTCCATTCCTCACCTCCCCCTCCTCTCCTTCCCCCTACCTCCACCGCAATTTTCCTCCCTCTCCCCTCCTCCTTTCCCTCTCCTAATTCTCTCCCTCCTCCTCCTCCTCTCCCTCCCTTCGTCCTCTCCCATCCCCTCCTCTCCCTCCCTTCGTCCTCTTCCATCCCCTCCTCTCCCTCTCCTTTCCCCCTTCCCCTCCACCGCACTTTTCCTCTCTCTCCCCTCCTCCTTTCCCTCCCCTCCTCTCCCTCCCCTTCCTCCTCCTCCTCCCCCTTCCCCCCTTCCCCCTCCTCTTCACGCTCCTCAATGGTCACTCTTGTTGCTGCGGCCTAAAAATTCCTCCTTGTCTTTCTTTGACCACAATGGCGCGGTTGCCGGCCTCTTGTTCACCATTTGAGGCGAACACAAATTCGAAATGATATACCACAGTCCCCCATTTTTCACCCAATTTCTTAACATCACCCATTTACCTTTCCTCCTCCTCCTCCTCCTCCTCCTCCTCCCTTTCCTTCTTCCTTTCTGCTTCATTGCCAAATAACGTAGACATGCACCGTCCACATCTGTACCCCCCCGTAATATTGTTACTCCCGTTATATTTCCACCCCCACAAAATAGTTACCTCCGTAGCGTTGCGACCCTGTAATATTGCCACATTTGTGATATTATTACCCCTTTAACATGGCTACCCTCATGAAAATTTCACCCCGCCGTAATTTTTCTACCCCCGTAACATTCCAACCCCCATAGTGATATTGGTACCCCCCCAAAACACCACCCCAAAACACCACCCCAAAACACCACCCCAAAACACCACTCCCAAAACACCACCCCAAAACACCACCACTCCCAAAACCCCACCCCAGATACCACCCCGAAAACATCACCACAAACTATACCCCCCAAACACTGCCCCCAACAACACCGGCTCTCAAATATCCCCCTTCCCTTCAACATCACCCTTTCTCCCACTCCCCAACATGCACAAGGAGATACCCCCCCCTTTTGCGACTCCCTCTCAACCCCCAAACAATCCTTTTCCCCAAAGGACTCCTCCAAGGCTTTATATACTTTCTCATACTCCCCCCCCTCCCAAATAGTAAATTCCTATACACACTATCTGTTTGAACCGCGCGGAAACCTCTATTGACTTGCGAGTACATTGTAAATGAACCGCCGCGGTTGCAACCGCTAGTGTGAACAGGGCCCAAGTCTTTCTTCCCTGATTCTTTCCTTACCGTCGGGGTGCCACGGAATTGAATGAAATCAGTTGGCGGCAAAGAGACGAAAGGGAAAGGTACCACCCGGTACGGAAGGGGATGGTTAGGAGTGAGTCCCACGGATATGAATAAAATCGCCTGGCGGCAGCCATATTACAACGGGAAGCCTTACCCAGAACGAGTGTTAAGTCTTTTCTCTCTCTCTCTCTCTCTCTCTCTCTCTCTCTCTCTCTCTCTCTCTCTCCTTTTTTTCCTTCTGCTTCTTTTTCTTATTCTTCCTCTTCATCCTTCTTCTGCTTCTTCTTTTTCTTTTTTTACTTCTTCTTCCTCTTTTTTATAATTTTTTTCTTCCTCTTCCTTCTTCCAACACGATCTTCTAGTTAAGTCTTCTTCCTTAAGTCTTGCTCTTCCCTCTCTCTTCCTCATCTCTCTCTTTCTCCCACTCTCCCCTTTCTCTTTCTCCCTCTCCTTTTCCTTTCCCACTCCGTCCGATCCATTCTCCGCACCTTCCCTCCTTTCCCCCTTTCCCCCTTTCCCCCTTTCCCCCTTCCTTCCTTCCTTTCCCCTTTTCCTTACCCTTCCCATACGCGAGGAAGGCGGCGAGTCAGTGTTTTTTTTTTTTTTTTTTTTTTTTTTGGGGGGGGGGGGTGACGGGCGTGAGGGTACTTCAGGAGGGACGGTTTCTACCTGTAGGAGGCGGTTGTCCCTAAAATAGGGACTTGGGACGGGGATCCAAGACTCCCAGGGGACACGGGGCGAGTACGATGGCTTCGGGAGAGGGGTGGAGGGGGGGGGAGGTGTAGAGGAAGACGGGGAAAGGGACGGTAGGGAAAGAGGGTAAAAGAGGGAAAGTTGAGAGAGCAGAAGGTTAGTGTGTACACAAGCACACATACACATGCTACGAAGATTAATAAAATCACCTGACGACAGTCATAACAAAAAGGAAGATGCCGCCCGATACGGAAAGGATATGTAAAAACATTGAAAAAAAATAAGAGAAAAGTTAAATAACAAAAATAAAATAAAACAAATTTAACAAAAAATAAATAAATATATGAATAAATTCTTAAGGTAGTAAGGCAAGGTGCGTACACCATGATGAGCTTTACTGCTTTTTAACTCGTGATTGCAGACAGCTGGGACAAGTGGCTTTCACCAGTGTTGTTATCAATTGGTTTCGATCCTCTGGGAAACGATCACTGAACTGTAGGGGTTAGGCTCGGACATTCCTTTTTTCGGTTAAACGATCGGTCGAAGGATAGCCACGTGATCAGTCCATTCATCGTTAAAGTTACCGGTTAATCGATATTTTTTCGGTTAATAGGTACTTCGGTTATTTGTTCATTTCTTTACGGTTAATTGTATTGTTTATTTTCGGTTAAATGATATTTCAATTAAATTCGATTCATCGAAATTTCGGATAATCGATCATTTGATAATTTCGGTTAATTGGTATTCTGGTTTATACATA
>NC_134818.1:33553302-33555802 GCF_046742065.1 Oratosquilla oratoria
TGTGTGTGTGTGTGTGTGTGTGTGTGTGTGTGTGTGTGTGTGTGTGTGTGTGTGTGTGTGTAATAACTTCGCCTGAGACTCATTTCATTTACCGTGGCACAGGATTAAGAGGGGAGATATTCTCCCATTCTCTACCCATTCTCCCCCCTATTCCCCCCATACCACCCATAGCTTTGGATAATCCTCACCCTCACCCCCTCTGTGCCTTACTGCCTTGGCTAATCCCTGTTCTTGCTCACGCGCACACACACACACACACACACACACACACACACACACACACACACACACACACACACACACACACACACACACACACACACACACACACACACACACACACACACATGCACGCACGCACGCACGCACACACACGCATAGACCCACACACACACACATACACACACGCGCACGCACGCGCACACGCGCAGACCCACACACACACACACACACACACACATATATATATATATATATATATATATATATTTCCACTCCCGCAAGGATAGAAGCGTCGGTAAACTAGCCTTCCTTTTTTCCTCCTCCTTCCCTCCTCCTCCTCCTCCTCCTCCTACTCCTCCTCCTCCTCCTCCCTCCTCTCTCCTTTCCTCCTCCTTCCCTCCTCCTCCTCCTCCTCCTACTCCTCCTCCTCCTACTCCTCCTCCTCCTCCTCCCTCCTCTCTCCTTTCCTCCTCCCCCATCCCTCCACCTTCTCCTCTCTCCCCCTCTCTTTCTCCTCCACCTTCTCCATCCTTTCTCTTTTTCTGGTCCCTCCCTCACTTTTTCTCTCCTTCCTCACATCTCCCTCCTTCCTTCTCCTCCTTCCTTCTCCTCCTTCCTTCTCCTCCTTCCTTCCCCCCCTTCTCCTCCTTCTCCACCTCCTCCTCTTCTTCTCTTCCTTCCTCCCTCTCTCACTTTTCTCTCCTTTTTCACATTTTCCCTCCATCCTCCTCCTCCCTACTTCCCTCCCCCTTCCTCTCCCTCTCCCTTCTCATTCTCCTCTTCCTTCCTCTTTTCTTTCCCACTTTTCTTCCCTCCCCCTTCCCTTCCTCCTCCTCCTCCTCCTCCACCTCCTCCTCCCCCCCTTCTCCTCTTCCCTCCTCCTCTTGCCCGGAGGATCCATTGGGACATGTTCGGTCAAGTGTGACACCAGTATTACTAGCAACCGGGACCGGTGCCGATGTCATGTCGGTCAGGTAAGGCGCTGATAAAAAACCGGTTATGTGTGGGATCGGGTTTTGAGGTCTTGGTGTGTTGGCGGTTAGGTCGGCAAAATGCGGTTAGAGTCGGTTAAGTCGGTTAACCGTACGCTGAGGACTTTTCTTTGTAAGGGAAGGGTGGTCCCCAAAAACCAGAAGGGTTGAAAGTTCTCAACCGCATTACCCATAATAGCCTTCGAGGGTGTTGGCAATTCTTCTCGCACTCTCTCCATCTCTCTCTCTCTCTCTCTCTCTCTCTCTCTCTCTCTCTCTCTCTCTCTTTATCTATCCATCAATATATCTGTCAATCTTGTCGAAGCCTCTATCAATCTCAGGAAATTTTCGAAAACCGTAAGATTTTGCAAAAGTCATTGAGGGTCTGTAAGCGTTTTCAGAGGGCTTCGAACACTGTATGAGTCTGGAAAGGTCTTCGAGTTTTGTGTCTCCAGAGGTCTTCGAAGTCTGTAAGATTCTTCAGAATTGTTCACGGTCTGTAAACGTCTCCAGAGACCTGCCAGTTCTGTTAGAATCTTCAGAGGCCTTCGAGTTCTGTTAGCGTTTCCAGAGGTCTTTGAAGTCTGTAAGATTCTTCAGAATTCTTCTTGGTCTGTAAGCTTCTTCAGAGGCCTTCGAGCTCTTTAAGATTCTCCAGAATTCTTCGATATCTGGAAGCATCTTCAGAGGTCTTCAAGCTCTGTAAGTGTCATCAAGAGGTTTTCGATGTTAAAGGTTCTTCAGAGTTCTTTAAGATATTTTTCGAGCTTCATAAGTCTTCAGAATTCTTCGAAGCCTGTAAGCGTATTCAAGAAGTCTTCGAGATTGTTAGATTCTTTAGAAGTCTTCGAGATTATTAGATTCTTTAGAAGCCTTCGGTAGTGTTAGATTCTTTAGAAGTCTTCGAGATGATCTTTCAGTCTCCTCGCCAAAATAGAATAATTCAAGTGTGCCACGATCATAAAAGCTGCCCTCAGCTGCACGTGTGCGAGTTGCAGCTGCCTTCAGCTTCACTGGACGAGCTCCAGCTGTATCTGCAGCTGCTCCGCACCTCCAACCAGTTGTTTGATGTCCTCAAAGACGATTATATCCTCGTTTCTTCCATCTCCCTTGCAGTTTTATATATAATGATACTTTTTAATTATGTCATTGTGCTCACGCGCGTTTGTGTGTACGTGTGTGCAATTGTGAACCCGTGCACATACCTGTGTGTATGTATGTATGTGTGTGTGTGTGTGTGTGTGTGTGTGTGTGTGTGTGTGTGTGTGTGTGTGTGTGTGTGTGTGTGTGTGTGTGTGTGTGTGTGT
>NC_134818.1:33558302-33560802 GCF_046742065.1 Oratosquilla oratoria
GCATGTCCATGTTCTTTACTACCTATCATACCCGTCCATAAAGTTGTTTAATCTTGTTTCAAAACGACCAATAGTTACAGCACTCACTACATGGTTACTAAATTTATTCCATTCGTGAACCACTCTTTTCGTAAAGCATTTCTTGCCTATTACGTATTTCCTTTTATTTCGAAGCTGTTTTATTCATCCCGGGGGCTTCGGACCCAAGGAGGTTTAAAGGGATGTTTGTGGGATCGAATGTCATCCTCTCGGGCGAGTACATCAAAATGGGACCCCGAGATATGGCAACATTTCATAAACGTAAACAATGGCTGCTGGGCAGCGGAACGTGTGGTCGCGTAGCAGGATGTAAGAGACGAGAGATGGGGCAATGGGGAACGGGGGAACGAATGATGGGGCAATGGGAGACGATGGCAACGGAAGATGGGGGCAACGGGGGACTAGTAAATGGGAAATTGGTGCAATAGGTGGGCCAATAAGAAATGGGGTAATAGGTGAACCACTGAGAAATGGGACAGTGGGTGAGCCAATGAGAAATGGGGCAATGGTGGACATTTGGAACAGAGAATGAAGGCAGTAGGTGGGGCAAATGGAAATGGGGCAACAGTTGCTAGGGCAAGGGATTATGTGGACGGTAAGATTTAGAGCAGCTGAAGATTAGGGCAAGTTCTATGGGGCAACAAATGATGAGACGAAGGGAGATGAGACAATATAAATGTAGGAAATTGGGCAATATTTGATGAGGCAGTGAGAGATAGGGGAAAGAATGGGGCAAATGAGTAATGGGGCAACGAATGGTGGAATATTAAGAAATGGGGCAATGAGAACCTTGTGGAGGGAGGAGAGGGGGAGGGATGGGGTAGGTGGGAGGTTGGGGTGGGGTTGAGTGGGGGGTTGGGGATGGGGCGAGTCGGGGGTGAGTGGGGGTGAGGGCGGTGGGGCATTGCGAAGTTCAGACTCTGTATTCATTCGGGTGGAAGTAATGTTTGACGAGAGAGGAATGGGTGTGGAGGAGGGATAGAGGAGGAGGAGGAAGAGGAGGAAGAGGAGGAGGAGGAGGGGAGGAAATGAAGACGGCAGAGGGGAGGAGAACGGAAGAGAAGGGGAGGGAGGGGAAGGGGTCAGAGGATAGAGGAGGAAGAGGAAAGGATGACAGAAGAGAGGAGGGGAACGGGAGGAGAGAAGAAAAGAACTGAGGAAGATGAGGAAGATCGAAGGAGGAGGGAGGGAGGAAGAATTCATATCGGTAGAAGAAGCAAGGAAGAGGAGGAGGAAGAGGAAGATAACGATAGGAAGGAGGGTGTAGTAGGAGGAATGGTGGAGAAGGTTAGAGAAAGGATTTGAGAAGAGGGGGAATGGGGGGAAATGGGAGAGAAGGAAGGGAGAGGGGAGAGTGAGGGAGAGGGGAGAGAAGGAAGGGAGAGGGGAGAGTGAGTTAGGGATGGAGGATGGGGAGTATGAAGGAGAGGGGATAGAAAGAAGAGAGGAGAATGATGGAGAGGGGAGAGAAGGAAGAGAGGAGAGTGAGGGAGAGGATGGGGGGAGGGGGAGAATGAGGGAAAGGGGAGAGAAGGAAGGAAGAGGGGAGAGTGAGTTAGGGGTGGGGGAAAGGGGGAGGGGGAGAATGAGGGAAAGGGGAGAGAAGGAAGGAAGGGGAAAGTGAGTTGGGGTGGGGGAAGGGGGGAGGGGGAGAATGAGGGAAAGGGGAGAGAAGGAAGGAAGGGGAAAGTGAGTTGGGGTGGGGGAAGGGGGGAGGGGGAGAATGAGGGAAAGGGGAGAGAAGGAAGGAAGGGGAAAGTGAGTTGGGGGTGGGGGGAAGGGGGAGAGGGGGGAATGAGGGAAGCAAAAGGATCATTAGTAACGTCTGGCTGACTGAAGATAGGTAACGAAGGGTGTGGGAGAGTGTGGGGGGAGGGTAACGAAGGATGTGGGAGAGCAGAGGGGTTAGGGAAAAGGGGAGGGAGGTAAAAGGGAATTAGAAAGGAGAAAGGGAAGGGGTTTATGGATTTTAGGAAGTTTTGGGAGTGGAAGGGAGTTTGTGGAATGTCGCGGGGGGAGAAAGGAGATTTTTTATTTTATTTTTTTATTATTATTATTTTATTTATTATTATTATTTTTTTTTTAGAATAGGGAGGATGGAGTTGGAAACGTAGGAAGGGAAAGATGGAGAGGACCTGATTCAAGCCGACACCCCTCTTCTTCCTTGTGATGGATTTGAGAATCATCTTTGAGGGGGAAATAAGGGAAATTGTATGCGATCGTGGTAATAGATAAATGTATGGACCTACACACACGCGCGCGCGCGCGTGCATACACACACATATATGTGTGTGTTTGTGTGTGTGTGTATTATATATATGTATATGTATGTGTGTGTATATATATATATATATATATATATATATATATATATATATATATGCACACACACACACACACACACACACACACACACACACACACACACACGCACACACACGCACACACACATATGCACACA
>NC_134818.1:33570802-33575802 GCF_046742065.1 Oratosquilla oratoria
ATATGCTGGAGGAAAATAATTTCCCTTCAGTATATTAAATGACATTCTATGTAAATTGTTGAGGAAAGAAAATAGTTTGCCATGACCCATTTATACGATGCTCTGTGTGCGCGTACACACATGATATACACCCACGTACACGTGTGTGAAAGTTGGGTCCACGTACATACACGGACACATGTACACGGGCATGTACATTCATGAATAATATGTAGACACACATGTACATATTTGTGATAGTAGGCTCCATGTACACATGTGTGGAAGTTGGTTCCACGTACATACACGAATACATGTACACGGACATGTACATTCATTAATAATATGTAGACACACATGTACACATTTGTGATAGTAGGCTCCACGTACATACGTGTCAAAGTTGGTCCCACGTACATACACGGACACATGTACACGGGCATGTACATTCATGAATAATATGTAGACACATGTACACATTTGTGATAGTAGGCTCAATGTACACATGTGTGGAAGTCGGTTCTACGTACATACACGCACACATGTACACGGGTGTATAGACTCATGAATGATATGTGTACACATGTAAGGGAACACGGTTGTAGATGATTGATATATTTTCTCCCAATGAAAGTAAGTTTTTAATAAAAGAAAGGGTTAATTGAGTAAAGAGCCAATTATTCAGATATTGGGAAAGTTCAAGCCGACAGTGTTTCGAATATGAAGGACGAATAAAGTTCAGATGATGTAATTTTCAAAAGGAACGAAAGACGAGACCTTTCCGTTCTTCCGTCTTTTGTTCGTCGTTCTTTTTTCTCGATATATATATATATATATATATATATATATATATATATATATATATATATATATATATATATATATATATATATATATATATATATGAGTCTATGATCATGAGGTCCGTTTTCGGGTAAATAAAATTATCAGATGTTTAGAAGATTCAAAACATTTAAACTTATAACGAATTTAACTGTCAATACTTCACGCGCACCGGTAGTTACCGTTCCAACAATTACGAGAGAAAGTACAAAAGATAATTACAATATATCATAAATAATAACAACAATAATAACTACAAATAATGATAAAACCCTTTACGCCTTATCATTGCGAATTTCATTTTCCAAAAATTCAAAATATTTGAAAAACATTTGAACATCAAAACAATAGATATCTCGGGTGTAATGCTTTTCGAAAGCGAACAAGCGAGGCAGAGAGCTGTCCCGACGATCAGCCAACAGCAGCTGCTCATGTTGTTCCTCTGCTGTTGTTTCTTCAATTGCAAGAGCAGTTTAGCTTTCTGCTCCTTAGATTCTGCGAATCAGCCCCAACACTCTTCTCCTCCAGCGTGTTACGAAGAAAGAGAGAGAGAGAGAGAGAGAGAGAGAGAGAGAGAGCCTTCCGGTTCATCTATCTCCGCCAAGCCCTATCTTCGCCGCCCATCAACCTCCGTCTCCTCCTTTTGTCTCCTCACAGTACCGCATTACTTCCGCGTCGATCTCCACGCGGGCAAGCGTCTCCCATTGTGGGATCGGATCTCCTCCTTAGGAGGAGAAAGAGGAAGAGGGAGTGTCTCCTTCCGAGGAGAGGAAGAAGGACGTGTTTCTTCTTCAGGGAGGAGGAGACTTTATCCTCTCAGGAGGGTAAGTGGAGGACGCATCTTCCTCCACAGGAGAGCCTGGAAACTCAGACTCTTCCTCAGGGGAGCCCAAAAGCTGTATCTCCTCCCCAGGGGAGCCTGGAGACTCAGACTCCTCAGGGGAATCTAGAAGATATATCTCTTCCCCAGGGGATCCTGAGGACTCAATATCCTCCTTGGGGAGCCTAAAAGCTGTATCTCCTCCCCAGGGGAGCCTGGAGACTCAGACTCCTCAGGGGAATCTAGAAACTATGTATCTTCCCCATGGGATCCTGGAGGCTCAATATCCTCCTTGGGGAGCCTAAAAACTGTATCTCCTCCCCAGAGGAGCCTGGAGACTCAGACTCCTCCTCAGGGGAGCCTAAAAGCTGTATCTCCTCCCCAGGGGAGCCTCGAGACTCAAACTCCTCGGGGGAATCTAGAAGCTATATCTCTTCCCCATAGGATCCTGGAGGCTCAATATCCTCCTTGGGGAGCCTAGAGGGCTTGGAAGCAATTATTTTCTCACAAGGAGAACCTGGAAGCTTTGTCTTCTTCCCATGAGAATCTAGAGGCTCTCTCCTCTCCCTAGCGGAACCTAAAAGGTGTATATCCTCCTCAGGGGCGCCTGGAAGTTCCATCTTTTCTTCAAGAGAGCCTGGAACCCTGGCCTCAAAGTTCGTACATGTCTGAGTATTATCACAGCCTCGGTTTCTAAATTATTTGTCAGCGAGGAGAGGGGAGGAGAGAGGGGAGAGACAAGGAGAGGAGAGAGGGGAGAAGGGGATAGTCAAGAGAGGGAAAAGAGAAGGTGGGAGGAGCAGTAAAAAAGAGAGGTGGGTAGAAAGGAGAGCGGGAAGGATAGGGAAGACGAAAAGGGGAGTGGGGAAAGGGTTGGAGAGGTGAGAGGAAGAGAGGTAATAGGAGGGAAGGGGAAAGGAGGGGAGAGGCAATAGGGGGAGATGAGATGGGAGAGGCGAAAAGAGGAGATAAAGCGGGGGAAAAGGTAGAAGCGAAAGAGGGGAAGCGATAATGAGAAGGAACGGGGAAGAGAGAGTGAAGAAGAGAGAGGCAGGAGTAGGGAAAGGAGAGAGACGATAGGAAGAACTGGAGAGGAAAGAAGGAAGAGGGACGATAAAAGGGAATTCTCTCTCTCTCCCTTACTACTCCTCTCTTCATCTTCTTCTCCCTCCCATCTTCGCCTCCCCCCTCTTCGTCTCCCTCTCGTTTCTTCTCTCTCGCTCTCTTCCGTGACCTGAGGTCACAAGGGTCGAAAGGATTACTAACAATTAAAAGGGAATGACACGTGTATGTGTGTGTGTGTGTGTGTGTGTGTGTGTGTGTGTGTGTGTGTGTGTGTGTGTGTGTGTGTGTGTGTGTGTGTGTGTGTGTGTGTGTGTGTGTGTGTGTGTGTGTATAGACACACACACATAGTTCCCATACATATATGTACTTAAGCATACATCCTTACATGTGTACAGATACGTACATGCATACAAGTATTTTTGTATACATGAATATATATATACACAATATGGGCTTACGAACGTACATACATAAATGCATACATAAAATTAAGTAGAATATTTTATTTCAGAGCGTATAATGACTTCCATAGTAATATTTTAACTTTAACAAATTACATTTCTTTTGGAAATATGACTTTCATTTTAAATATTTGTGAGGATTTATAGTTAAACTTGTTATGATATGGGAGCCCCTAACCTAGTTTACTTTAACCACGAATGGCTGGAAAGGGGATTTTCTCTTAAGTTAACAGAACCGTTGCAGTTCTAAATAGTTAATCAAAATAGTTAACAGTTCTTAACCCAGTAGTTTCTCCTGTGATGTCTTTGACCCAAACGGAGTTGCAGGTAAGGGATGATGCACAGAAAAAAAAGATGAATAAATAAATGAAATAGATAAAAATAAATAAATAAATGAATAAATAAATAAATATATAAATAAATAAATAAATAAATAAATAAATAAATAAATAAATAAATAAATACATAAATAAATAAATAAATTAATAAATTAATAAATGAATAAATGAATAAATGAATAAATGAATAAATGAATAAATGAATAAATGAATAAATGAATAAATGAATAAATGAATAAATGAATAAATGAATAAATGAATAAATGAATAAATGAATAAATGAATAAATGAATAAATGAATAAATGAATGAATAAATAAATAAATCAATCAATCAATAAACAAATAAATAAATAAATAAATAAATAAATAAATGGATGAATAAATAAATAAATAAATAAATAAATAAATGGATAAGAATAATTAAATAAGTAAAAATGTAAATAAGATTTAATAAATAGATAACGACCAATAAAGATAAAATTGAATAGATAGATAAGCAAATGAAAAAAAAATTAAACAAAATTAAATATATGAATAAGTAAATGAATAGAATTAGATAAAAAATAGTTAAATAGGAATGAAGAGATAAAAATAGATAATATTAAATTAGATAAATAGATAACAAATAAATAAGTAAATCAAATGAAAATTAAATTTTCAAGAATTTAGAGAAATTGAATTTTAATCGATTAAATTGATACCAATCCCTGAAGAAGCTAGATGGTTAGGAGCAGATTTAACCTAGGCTTAACTAAGAATTTAACCCTTACGCTCAGTTGAGAGGGCCTCACTCGACTTAAAACCGTATCATAAACCGTTACAGTATCCGTTACATATTTCTTCACCGCAAAAGTCATTACGACTACGTAACGTCACCCTCTATTCCGTGACGTCATCTGACACCGTTACAGCATCCGTTACAAAACATCCACTGACCTTTACCCCACAGAATTTATTGTGCCTTTGATGTCATTATCTGATCTGTGTAACGTCATAATACACACCGTTACAGCCCCTGTTACAAGTTACCCATTAGGTTTAGGTCGCTGTTGTGCCTTTGACTACATTATCTTTGGGCTCTGTAACGTCATATTACACTCCGTTACAGCTCCGTTACATCCTCCGTTACATGTAACCCATTAGGCTTGGGTCGCTGTGATTTCACATCCCATAGTTTCCCATGAACCCTTCTCACATAATTTCTCCATAATTCCATCCTGTTTCCCCCCTCCCCCCATCCAGTCGTAGCTCCCCATTCGTGTCATTGTACACCGCTTCACCCCCCATCCCCCATCCCCCCATCCCCCCATCCCCCCATCCCCCAAATCTCCCCTATCCACCCCACACCATTTATCATATGGTCTCCCCATATATCCCATTTGTTCGTCCATTTCTCGGTACATTGTTGTCTGTTTTGACTGCCATTTCACCAGCGCTTCTGTCCTTGGGTAAATACGTGGCCCAGTTGCGGAATTTAATCTTGGTTAATTTAA
>NC_134818.1:33585802-33588302 GCF_046742065.1 Oratosquilla oratoria
AAGGAGGAAGAGGAGGAGATAGAAGAGAATGAGGAGAAAAAGGAAGAAAGGGAGGAGAAAGAGAAGATAGAGGAGAAGGATGTAGAGAAGATGAAGAAGGAGAAGAAAGAAGAGGAGGAACAGGAAGAGGAGGAAGAAATGGAAGAGGAGGAGGAGGAGGAGGAGGAGGAGGAAGAGAAGGAAGGGAAGGAGAATAAGGAGGAGGAGCAAGAGAAGGAAGGGAAGAAGGAGAAGGAGGAGAACGAGGATGAAGAGAAAGAATACAAGAAGAGGGAAGAGGAAGAGATGTAGACAGATAGACAAAGAGCAGTAGGAGGAGGAGGAGGCAACTGAAGAAAAAGAGAAGGAAGTGAAGGAGGAGGAGGCAACTGAAGAAAAAGAGAAGGACGAGGAGGAGGAGGAGGAGGAGGAGGAAGAGGAAGAGATGTGGACAGATAGACAAAAGACAGAGTTGCTTTTCTTTGTATTTCTGACCAAATCCCGACGACAAGAACATATTGTCCTTTACTCCTCCTCCTCCTCCTTCTCCTCCTCCTCCTCTTCTCCCTCCTCCTCCCCTGCTCCTCCCTCTTCTCTCCTCCTCCCCCTCCTCTTCCTCTTCTCGCCATTCTTTCTTCATCTCCTCTCCTCCGCCTCCTCCTACTCCTCCTCCTCATCCTCCTCTTCCTCTTCCTCATTCCAGTCCTCTTTCTTCACTTCCCCACCCCTCAACCATATCTTCCTTTCTTCTAATCTTCCTCCTTCCTTTTCATCTCCGCCTCCTTCTCTCTCTTTTTCCCCTCCTCTCCTCTATTCTTCACCTCCTCCTCCTCCTCTTCTCCCCCACATTTTCCCTTCATCATCTTCTCCTTCTCCTCCCCCTCCTCCTCCTCCTCCTCTTCCTCTTTGTCTCCCTTATCTTCTCCTCCTCCTCCTCTTCCTCTTTGTCTCCCTCGTTTTCTCCTCCTCCTCCTCCTTCTCCCTCTCATCTTTTCCTCCTCCTCCTCCCCTTCAACTTCTCCTCCTCTTTTCCCTCTCCTCCTCCCCACCCCTCCGTCTTTTCCTCCTTCTCCTCTATTCCTTCTCCTCCTCATCTCTTCCTCCTCCTCCTCTTCCTCCTCCTCATCTCCTCCATTTCTCCTACTCCTCCTCAATCATATGTTCTTGTCCTTGATCAAGAGATCGAATTCCCACGACGTGGGCGTGGTTAAGGGTGTGGGCGTGGTGCCACAGCCACCTCGCCCGCCACCACCGCCGCCCTCGGGGGGGCGTGGGGGTCAATCACAGAGACGCCCAAACTTTTAATAGATTTTTTACGTCAGCCTATTGTCTGGCATGGGCGTACATGACCCATGGGCGTGAATGGGAGTGTGGGAGAGAATGGGGGAGGGGGAGAGAGAGGAGGAAGAAATCGGGTCTCTCTCTCCACCTCTCTCTCTCTCTCCACCTCTCTCTCTCTATCTTTCTTTCTCCTTCTCTCTCCCCTACTCCCTCTCCCTCCCTCACTCCTTCTCTCCCTTATTCCTTCTTTCCACCTTGCTCCTTTTCTCCCTCACTCCTCTCTCTCTCTCTCTCTCTCTCTCTCTCTCTCTCTCTCTCTCTCTCTCTCTCTCTCTCTCTCTCTCTCTCTCTCTCTCCTCCTCTCTCACTATCTCTCTGTCTCTATCTCTCTCTCTCTCTCTCTCTCTCTCTCTTTCTCTCTCTCTCTCTCTCTCTCCCCTCTCTCTCTCTCCCTCTCCCCGTCTCTCTCACTCTCCCCTCCCCCTCTCCCTCACTCCCCCTCTCTCTCCCTCACTCTCCCTCTGTCTCTCACTTCCCGTCTCTTTCTCTAGGTTTGTTTGATAATGTCGATAGATTTTTACTTCTTCTGTCTCTCCGCTTTTCTTAAGACTTTCCTTTAACACTTCTGTGACTGATTTTCTGTGAATTATTGTCCACTCATCCTAACCCCCCAGGATTATTATTTATTTATTCATTTATTTATTTGTTTATTTATTTATTTATTTATTCATTTATATATTCATTTGTTTATTTATCTATTTATTTATTATTTATTTTATTTATTTATTTATTTATCTATTTATTTATTCATTTATTTATCTAATTTTTATTTATCATTTATCTATTTATTCATATATCTATTTATTTATTTATCTATTTATTTATTTACTTATTTAATTATTTATCTATTTATTTATTTGTCTACTTAATTATTTATTCATTTATTCATTTACTTATTTGTGTATATTGAAAAATTATCATTTTTAGATTTCCTGCAATTTATTTGCTTTAAAAACGCCTACTCCTACAATTAATAAATTCCTAGTAATTAAACAAATAAAATAAATATATAGATAATAAATACAATTAAAACTTAATGTTCTGTACATTACTCTCTGCGTATTCCGTCTTGTGAGTTTGAAATTTGAACGAAATTGTAATTTGATCAACTTCATTTTATTTCCTAGCATCATTAGCCTCACGTGGGACGGAACATAATGCAGAAAATGTTGAGCTGTTG
>NC_134818.1:33593802-33598802 GCF_046742065.1 Oratosquilla oratoria
AATATTTTATGCGGAGGCTAGATTAAATGTATAGGCATGGTGTGTAGGGGAAGGGAGAGGAAAAGGGGGGAATCATGATTATATGGGAAGATAAATATTTATGGCAAAAATGTTGGAGAGTAGAGCTATTGTTGGAGATTACTATTGAAATAGTTCATATTAGAAGTGTGTGTGTGTGTGTGTGTGTGTGTGTGTGTGTGTGTGTGTGCGTGTGTGTGTGTGTGTGTGTGTGTGTGTGTGTGTGTGTGTGTGTGTGTGTGTGTGTGTGTGTGTGTGTGTGTGTGTGTGTGTGTGTGTGTGTGTGTGTGTGTGTGTGTGTGTGTGTGTGTGTGTGTGTGTGTGTGTGTGTGTGTGTGTGCGTGTGTGTGTGACTGTTTTTCGTGCTCGAATATTAGCTTGATTTGAGCTCTCAAATGTTTTGATTGTAGATCCGCTTTCAATAGATATATAGTATATATGTTACATAATGTATATTTAATACCTAATACTATATTACTATGATATTCATTATATACCTAATGCTAGTCGGCCAGTCAGTATTGAATAAGAAGATTTGCCACATTATACTTTTTATTTATTTATTTATTTATTTGTGAGTATAGATGAGGCTGTGATGCATGAGGGGGAGTGGGTGGAGGATAGGGGGTGAGGAAGTATGTATGAGAAAAAAAAAATTGACGCAGCCCGAAGGGATTTCTCCCCGTCTTCTCCTTCCCTGCATGAGGGGACAGAGAGGGGGGGTCGCCGAATTTATGAAGCGGCCTTGCTGTGGATGTGCTGTGTCTTGCGACACTGCTTCTGACCCAGGGCAGTGGACAGGATGCAGGGATGACCCGTCATCCAGGAGGTGCCAAGATAGGAGGGAGGGAGGAGGGTGGAGGGGAGTGGAATATATGATAATTAAATGGGTGGGAGTGATTTCTATGCCTTTTTCTTTTTGGCTACCCCCCGTGTAAGGGGGAAAAAGCCTTTGGTATATGTATGTATGTATGTATGTATGTATGTATGTATGTATGTATGTATGTATGTATGTATGTATGTATGTATGTATGTATGTATGTATGTATTTGTGTGGGTGTGTATATCCAAGTGGAATATATATAGGCTATAACTTAACCTCTTGGAGTGTTATATGTGTATATATAGGCGTTTTATGCTTGTGGGGATTGGGGAGGAATAAACGGGGGGCATAAACAATAGTGACAAGAACCTGGGGGGGGTGGAGGGGTGAAGGAATTGACTGAAGAAGAGAATGGGGGGATTGGAGGATTGTTGGAGAAGGGAGAGAGTGGGGAGGTGGAGTGATTGACATCAGGGAGCTTACCGGAGCGGTGGGGGATTGGGGGGATTAGGGTGGGGGGAAGGGGATTACAGAAGCTATTACAGCTTGGGGAGATAATGGAGGTAAAGGGGGGAAGAAAGGGGCAAGAGATAGTGCTAATGATCTTGGGGGGAAAGTGGGGGGAATATTCAATCGGAAGATGGATGTAATGTGAAGCTGTACAGTACATACAAGTTGGGGTGGCTATTTTGTGGGGGAGGAATGTGGCAGATTATTTTGTTAAAAATAACAATACATTTTGCATTTTATTATATATTTTATTATTTAGATTTTAATGTCAATATAATTGCGCTGGTGACGTAATCAGAATCGTGACTAGCCTCGCATTCGCCAAGTCGTAGGTTCGAATCCTGCACTACTGTGGCGTCATCGGAAGCGTGGTCTCGTATTGACATAGTTGTGCGTTCGAATCCCGCACTCCTCCCCGATTTTCAGCAGTGACCTTGCCCCAACAGTCCCTAAAGGTGATAGTTTCGGCCGCAGATACTCAGCGCCTCCTGGCGTAGGCTCCACCTCAGACGAATTAATTTTCTTTTTTTTCATCTTGATGATTCAGTTTAACGTCGCGAACTCTCTCTTATCAAGGGCTAAGATGGTAACCCTCTGTAGTGTGGAATGAACCATGCCCTTGGTCCAACTCGCTGGCGGTAGAGCTCGAATTGCCGTCACCTCGACCTCCGCCGCAAGTAGCGACGCTCTAATCCGCTTGGCCAGCGGCGATCTTGGTCATGATTTTAATCGCCTGACGGCAGTTAAATATAATATGTGAAGAGCATCGACATAACTAAGTGGTTCAGAGAAATGATTTGTGAAGGAGGAGGAGGGAGAGTGGGTGGTGTGGAGGTCGGGGATATGGAGGGGGAGGGAGAGGAGGAGGGGGAGGGTGGGATGTGGAAGAGGGGAGCGAAAGGGTAGAGGGGAAACAATGTAATAAATACAGGAAGTCTGTAATCTTGATAAAACTAAAAATAATATCAAGGAAATGTTTTGAAATGTATGATGGTGGGGGGGAGGGAGGGGGGAAGAGAAGGGGAGGGGAAAGATGAGGGGGAGCGAGGAAGAAGAATAGGTGGAAGAAGGGGAGGGGAGGGGGAGGGGGGAAGAAACTGAGGAGAGGAAATGGGGGGATTGAAAAAAGAGGTTATAAGAGAAGGAAAATAATGATGGAAGATTGGGAGAGGGGGGAGGGAGAGGGAGATGGGAAGGAAAGGGGGGATAAAAGAAAGCAAGAAGGGGAGACAAGCAGGGAAGAAGAGGAATAGAGGGAAGAAGAGGAACAAGGAAAGGGAAGAGAACGCGATGGAAGGGAAGGGGAGGGGGAGGAGAGGGAAGAAGAAGGTAGGAAATAGAGAGGAGTGAAGAGGAAACGGAAGAGAAGGAGAAAGAAGAAGAGAGAGAAGAGAAAAGAAGGAATGGGGAGAATAGATAAAGATCAGCAGAAATGAGAAACAAAAGAAAAATTAATTAGTGGGGAGAAGGGGGGAGGAGGGGAGAGAGTGGGGAGATGCCTTACATGGGGGAGATTAGAGGGCGCTGACCAGGGAAACAGGAAGCAGGATGGAAAGGGGGGAATTAGGGAAAAGGGGGAATATATGTGGGGGGAAATAGAATCTGGGAGGAATATTGGGGAGTTATAATGGAAGAAGAGATCTGGGAGAATGGGGAGTCTAGGGGTGGATAAGGTGAGGTGGGGGAAAGAAAAAGATGGGGGATGTGAAAAAGGGGTGAATAAATTTGTGGAAAAAGAGCATAAAGAGAAGAAAGAAGAGGAATGAGGAAGAGAAGAGATGTGAATAAGATGAAGAGGATGGAAGAGTTAAGGAGGAAGTTTTTATGGAGGCAGAGGATGTGAGAGAGAAGAGGAGGAGAAGACAAAGAGGAGGAGGTAGAGGAAGGTGGGATGGGGAGGAGGAGGAGGAGGAGGAGTGAGAGGAGGAAGGGGAGTGGAAGGAGGAGTGTTGGAGGGGGAGGAGGAGGAGTGGGAGGAGGAGTGTAGGAGGGGAGGAGGAGGAGGAAGAGGAGGGGAAGACAAAGAAGAGGAGGTGGTGGAAGGTGGGATGGGGGAGGAGGAGGAGGAGTAAGAGGAGGAAGGGGAGTGGGAAGGAGAAGTGTGGGAGGAGGAGGAGGAGGAGTGGGAGGAGGAATGTGGGAGGAGGAGGAGGAGGAGGAGGAAGAGAAAGAGAGAGAAGAATATGGAGACTTGATTGATGACATTGTTCGCTCATTCTCCACAGACTTCCTACTTATCGGACTCATCTGCCCATCTTCAGCGTCCTCCTCCTCCTCCTCCTCCTCCTCCTTCTCTTCGTTTTTCTCCTTGTTTTTCTTGTCGCTCCCCAACTCTTCTTCCTTATCCTCTTCCGCTTCTTCCTCCTCGTCCTCATCCTCATCTTCGTCCTCCTCCTCGTCCTTCTCCTCGTCCTTCTTCTGGGCCTTCCTCTTCTCCATCATCTCCACCTTGTCCTCCTTCCCCTTTTCCATCTCCTCCACAATCTCCTCCACATCCTCCTTCTCTCCTCCTCATTGTCGTCTTCCCCTTCTTCATCATCTTAATCTTTCTTATTCCTTTGTTTCTTCATCTTCGTCTTCTTTCTCCCTTTTCATTGTGTAGTAATTATATTATCTTCTCCTCCTCTTCTCGCTCCATTCCTTCTTTATTTTTCTCTGTCCCTTCTTCTTCTTCTTCTTTTCTTCTTCTTCTTCTTCTTCTTCTTCTTCTTCTTCTTCTTCTTCTTCTTCTTCTTCTTCCTATCTTCGTCTTCTGTCTTCGATCTTCTCCTTCATTCTCTTCTTCTCTTCTTCTTCTCTCTTCTTCCTCTTCTTCTTCTTCTTCTTCTTCTCCTAGTCTTCTGCTTCTCTTCTTCTCTTCTTCTTCTTCTTCGTTCTTCTTGTACTTCTTCTGCGTCTTCTCTTTCTCTTCTTCTTCTTCTCTCTTCCTTCTTCTTCTTCGTGCTTCCTCTTCTCTTCGTCTTCGCTCTTCTTCTTCTTCCTTCTTCTTCCTCTTCTTCTTCTTCATCTTGTTCTTCTTCCTTCTTATTTTTCTTCGTCTTCTTCTTCTTCTTCTTCTTCGTTCTTCTTCTCCTTCTTCTCTCTTCTTCTTCTTCTTCTTTTCTCTTTTTCTCTTTCTTCTTCTCTTCTTCTTCTACTTCTTCTAACTTCTTCTTCTCTTGTTCTTCTATTCTTCTTCTTCTCTTGTTCTTCTTCTTTTTCTTCTTCTCTTTTTTCTACTTCTTCTTCTTCTTCTTCTTCTTCTATCTTCCTCTTCATCTTCTTATTCTCCTTTTCTTCTTCTTTTCTTCTTCTTTCTTCTTTCTTCTTCTTCTTCTTCTTTTCATCTTCTTCTTCTTCCTCTTCATCTTCTTCTTCTTCTCTTTCTTCTTCTTCTTTTTCTTTCTTCTTCTTTCTTCTTCTTCTTCTTCTTGTTTTCTCTTCCTTCTTCTTCTTCCTCTTCCTTCTTCTTCTTCTTCTTCTTTCTCTTCTTCTTTCTTCTGACTTCTTCTTTCTCCTCTTCTTCTTTTTTTTTCTTCTTCTTCTTCTACTTCTTCTTTCTTCATCTTCTCTTCTCTTTTTTTCATCTTCATTTTCTTCCTTCTTCTTCTCTCTTCTTCTTTCTTTTTCTTCTTCGTCTTCATCTTCTTTTCAACCGTCGCCCCTGAAA
>NC_134818.1:33601302-33608802 GCF_046742065.1 Oratosquilla oratoria
TCTCTCTCTGTCTCTCTCTCTCTCTCTCTCTCTCTCTCTCTCTCTCTCTCTCTCTCTCTCTCTCTCTCTCTCTCTCTCTCTCTCTCTCTCTCTCTCTCTCTCTCTCTCTCTCTCTCTCTCTCTCTCTCTCTCTCTCTCTCTCTCTCTCTCTCTCTCTCTCCCTTCTCTCTCTCTCTCTCTCTCTCTCTCTCTCTCTCTCTCTCTCTCTCTCTCTCTCTCTCTCTCTCTCTCTCTCTCTCTCTCTCTCCCTCTCTCTCTCTCTGTCTCTGTGTCTCTCTCGCTCCCTCTAGCCGTCTCTATCTCTCTCTCTGTTCCCTCTCTCCCTCACTCAAAGTTATGCCCAGGAATGTGATTTCTTATTTGTTTATGTGATTATTTTTCTCTTTTGATTTACATTTCATTTGAGGTTTATCACAAATAACTTATTTATTTATTTATCTTTTTATTTATTTATTTATTTGTTTATTCATTTATTCATTTATTTATTATTTATTTATTTGTTTATTATTTTTTGGTTGTTTATTTATTTATTTATTTATTTATTTATTCATTTATTTATTTATGTATTTTTGTTTATTTATTTATTTATTTATTTGTTTATTTATTTATTTATTTATTTATGTGATTATCTTTCTCTATATAATTTATTCTATTTTTGAAGTTTATCACAAACCGTGGAGGGAGGGAGGGGGGGGGAGTCTTGGGGACAATGTACCAAAACATTGTATACACCAAGAGACATGTATCTCTGAAACAATATCTTCGCCTCTCGAACTTGTTTCTGAACTGTTTCGGGAAACATTGTTTCGCTACTCTCGCAACATTGTATATTGCTATGTACCAACACGAAGAGCTTAACCCCTTCGCTTCTGTGACGCTTTTGTGGCTTTTGTTTTTAAATAACCTTTGACGATTTTAATTGCAATGCAACCCCACTTCCTCCCTTCCTCCTCCACCTTCTCCTCCTCCTCCTCCTCCTCCTCCTCTTCCTCCTCCTCTTCCTCCTTTCCCTCTTCCCTCTCCTCCTCCTCTCCCTCCTCCCTCTTCCCTTTGCCTTTCAACTTTCTTCATTCCCTCTCCTCCCTTCCCCTTCCTACTCCTCTCTTCTCCTTCCTCCCTTCTCCTCCTCCCCTTCCACCTCCCTCACCCTCTCCCACTTCCTCCTCCACCTCCTCCTCCTCTCCCTCCTCCCTCTTCCCTTTGCCTTTCAACTTTCTTCATTCCCTCTCCTCCCTTCCCCTTCCTACTCCTCTCTTCTCCTTCTTCCCTTCTCCTCCTCCCCTTCCACCTCCCTCACCCTCTCCCACTTCTTCCTCCACCTCCTCCCCCTTGCCCCTCACCACCGTGAGATTTAGATTCAGACTTCCCCGTGAGAATGGCAGGATAATTACCCTTTATAAATGTTAACAGAATTTACACTTTAGACCTCCAGTGACAGTTCCAAGGAAAAAAAAAACGTGAGAATGCACGTCTTGAATACCCCGTGAGGAGTAAACATTAAACACACACACAAACATCCCGTGAGAGTGCCCATAACGTGAGTCTCTGGTGAGAGTACGCAATGGAAGTGCCCCGTGAGAGTGCTCCATGTGAATACGAGCGGAGTACCCCGGTGAGAGTGTCCCGTGAGAGTGGCTCGTGAGAGTGGCGCCGCTATCAAATTTATGTAGTCTTGATATCAAAGGCAGAAGACGCGGCTGCAGGAGCATTAGGGAAATTGTTCTTTGGGGACCGAATAAAAACCACGAAATGCCGACCCGGTTCGACCCGATTCGACCCGACTCGACCCGGTTCGACCCGACTCGACCCGATTCGACCCGACTCGACCCGATTCGACCCGACTCGACCCGGTTCGACCCGACTCGACCCGAATCGACCCGGTTCGACCCGACCCGACCCGAATCGACCCGGTTCGACCCGACCCGACTCGGTTCAACCAGACTCTACCCAACTTGACCTAACTCGACCCAACTGTTTGGCCTTATTCGATTTCATGTGACTTCTCCCAGACTCGACCTGACTTGATCTACCCGACCCGACTTGACATTACTCTATCCGATTCGACTCAGTTTGATCTTATTCGACTCTATTCAATTTAATTCTCCCAGGATCGACCCAATTCGACCTGACTCGACCCGACTTCAACTAACTCAGCTTGATTCGAATCGGTTCAACCTTATTCGACTTAACTCCCCCAGACTCGACATGACCCGACTTTATCCGACTCGACCCAGCTCGACCCGATTTGACCCGATTCGACTCAGTTCAATCTTCTTCAACTCTTTTCGACTTGATTCTCCCAGACTCGACCTGGCTCCACCTGACTTGACCCGACTCGACCTGACTCGACCCAACCCGACCTGATTCGAATCGGCTCGACCCTATTCGACCCAACTCGAACTAACTCGACCTGGCTCGACCTGATTTGAACCAACCTGACCCAACCCGATTCGACCTAATTCGAATCGGTTCGACCTGATTGGATTTAACTTGACCTAACTTGACTTAACTTGACCCAACTCGATCTAACGTGGCCTAACTTGACCTGACTACCCGACTCGACCTAACTCGACCCCCAACAGCCCAAACACATGGGGTTTCTGCCACAGCTACTCAGCGCCTCCTGGCGTAGGCTCCTCACTACCTCTTCATATCAAGGCACTCCACCTAATTTGTACACCTCTTCCGCCTCTCCTCTCCTCCTCCTCCCCCTCTTCCTCCTCCTCCTCCCCTTCCTCCTCCTCCTTCCACATCACCCCTCACCTTTCCTCTCCTCCTCCTCAGTCCCCCCCCCCTAGTCCGTTCCCCTCTCCCCTCCCACCCCACCCCCTATTTTACCCCTACCTTCTCCCCAACCTCACTTCACTTCTTCCTCTACCTTTCCCTTCCCGTTTGATTCCTTCCAACCTTTTCCCTTTCCCTTTTCCTCTCTTTTGGTTTCCCTCCCTTCTCCTCCCATCATTTCCCTCCCTCATCCCCTTCCCTCCCTCATCCCTTCAGCCCTCCCAGCTAAGCCACTCCTACCTGTCTTTGCGCTTTCCCAATCCCCTTCCCCCAACCTTCCCTCCTTCCTTCCCTCCCGCCTTCCCTACCGCTCTCCCTCCCAACTTACCTCCCCGTCTTCCCTCCCGCTATCCTTCCCGCCTTCCCTACCGCTCTCCATCTAATCTTACCTCCCGCCTTCCCTGCCGCCTTCCCTACCGCTCTCCCTCCCACCTTACCTTCCTCCTTCCCTCCCGCTATCCTTCCCGCCTTCCCTACCGCTCTCCCTCTAACCTTACCTCCCGCCTTCCCTGCCGCCTTCCCTCCCGCTCTCCCTCCCACCTTACCTTCCGCCTTCCCTTCCGCTATCCTTCCCGCCTTCCCTCCCGCCTTCCCTCTCGCTTTGGAACTGAGCCAAGGCGGTATGTTTAGTGTAGCTTCCTTCTGCCCTGCCTCCGGTACTTGTTTGTTTGTTTGTTTGTTTGTTTGAAAACGCCTTGTTTGGCGGGCGGGCGCGCCTTGGCATAGTACATAATTGGAACGTGTTTGGCATCCAGGTGTTTGCAACCTGGAGGTGTTGGTGCAACCTTGTTTGACTTGATTGCCTTCGGGGCTTCCAGTTGCAGGCTTCTTGGTCTGAGCACAGTCGGGTTGCAAAGTTCGTAGTCTCTCTCTCTCTCTCTCTCTCTCTCTCTCTCTCTTCAGTGCCACCACCTTCTTATGATACACCAAATACGCGCAGTTAAAAAAAAAAAGGTTCATTGTCAACTTTAAAGTTCTTTGTGAACTTTGGTATTCGGCTGTAGTTCCTGGCAGTGTATTTTTCTTCTTCTTTTTCTTCTTCTTCTTCTTCTTTTTCTTCTTATTCTTCTTCTTTTTCTTCTTCTTCTTCTTCTTTTTCTTCTTATTCTTCTTCTTTTTCTTCTTCTTCTTCTTCTTCTTCTTCTTCTTCTTCTTCTTCTTCTTCTTCTTCTTCTTCTTCTTCTTCTTCTTCTTCTTCTTCTTCTTCTTCTTCTTCTTCTTCTTCTTCTTCTTCTTCTTCTTCTTCTTCTTCTTCTTTTCTTTTTCTTCTTCTTCTTCTTCTTCTTCTTCTTCTCCTCCTCCTCCTCCTCCTCCTCCTCCTCCTCCAAGAACGACCTCCATCCAGGTGCTCAAAGTTCCCCACCTCCATGACTGTCATTACCCCCAGACCTCACCCAGAACCCATTTTTGAGTTCTCTTAACCCAGGGTAACACCTTGACGCTTCTCCTTGAGAACTTTACTTCGAATTCTCTACAATGAAGACCCTACCAGAAGACCTAGTTCCAAGACCATGCTTCCAAGACTCCGCCGGAGGACCCTGTTAAAAAAAAGACCATCTTCCAAAAGACGCTACCCTGAAGACCCTATTCCTAAAGACTCTACCCGCAAGACTCCTGAAGGCTCTACCCTTACGACCCTATTTATAAAGACCTTATTCCTAAAGACTCTACCCGAAGGACTCCTGAAGCCTCTACTCTGACTACCCTACTTATAAAGACCGTATTTCTCAAGACCTTATCCCGAAGGCCAAAACCCAAGCCTGAAGACCCTATTCCTAAAGACCCTACCCCGATAGACCGTACCCTGACAACACTACTTCTAAAGACCCTACCCTGAAGACCCTACCCTGAAGACTCCTATTTCTAAAGGTCCTACCTTGAAGACTCTATTCCTAAAAACTACCCGGAGACCTTACCCTGAAGACCCTCCCCTGAAGACTCCTATTTCTAAAGGTCCCACCTTGAAGTATCTAATGCGAAAAACTACCCGGAGACCTTACCCTGAAGACCCTCCCCTGAAGACTCCTATTTCTAAAGGTCCTACCTTGAAGACTCTATTCCTAAAAACTACCCGGAGACCTTACCCTGAAGACCCTCCCCTGAAGACTCCTATTTCTAAAGGTCCTACCTTGAAGACTCTATTCCTAAAAACTACCCGGAGACCTTACCCTGAAGACCCTCCCCTGAAGACTCCTATTTCTAAAGGTCCTACCTTGAAGACTATTCCTAAAAACTACCCGGAGACCTTACCCTGAAGACCCTCCCCTGAAGACTCCTGAAGACCGGCCTCAAATAGAGACCCCCGGATGTGCACCTGAAGGAGTCTGCAGCGCGAGGACATCAAGCGTGGATATGTATGCATTGGCCCGCAGCTTGGGAGGCCAGAGCAGAGGGGGAGGGGACCCTTCCCTTCCCCCCTCCTCCCTCTTCTCCTCCCAACCCCCAACCCCCCACCCCCCGCCTGCCACGACCAATGTGGCGAAAAGTGGTTTGCGCTGTCCCCACCTGGAAGGGAGGAGAAAGGAAGGGGATGAAGAGGAGAATAATAATGAATGAAAGGAGGGAAGGAGAGATGGGGAGTAGGGAGGGGAAGAAGAGGAGGGTTAGAATGGATGAAAGGAGGGGAAATGGAGGGCTAGATAGTGGGTGAAGGGGGGAGAGGGAGAGGGGAAGGTAATGAATGTGGATGGGGTAGGGAGAGGGGAAGGAAGGGAGAGGCAGAGGTGAAGGAGGGAGAGAAGAAGGAGGGGAAAGAAAGGGATAGGGAGAGGGGAGAGAGAGGAGGAGTTGGGTCAAGAGAGTAGTGGAGAGTGAGAAGAGAGAGGTCAAGAAGAGAGAAGAGAGCAAGGTCAGGTAGATGGAGAGTAAAGTAGAAGAGGGATTTGGAAGTAGAGAATAAGTGAGAAAGAAAGAGAAAATGAAGAGAGAGAAAAGTAGAGAGAAACAGGAAATATTTTTGAGAAAAGAAGAGTAGAGGAGGAAGAGAGAGATGAGGAGGATTAGAGAGGGAGGAAGGGGTAGGGTAGGATGAATGGAGAGAGAGAGAGAGATATGGTAGTGGAGATGAAGAAAGTAAAGAAAAGGGGGAGAGAAAAAGAGGGAAATGGGAAAAAGAGCAAAAAAAAAAATTAAATACTATGGAAACGGTAGTGGGAGGAGAGGGAAAGTAGATATTAGGAGGTTTAGTAGAAAGGAGAGAGGGGAAAGAATGAAATGGGTGAGGGGAAATGGGTAAGGATTGAAAAAGAGAGGCATGAGGGAGAAGATTTTTTTTTTTTTTTTTAAGGAAAGGTAAGGTAAGGGAGGTCAGGGAAGGATTTTGTTTCTGAAAGGGGGGAGAAAAGGGGGGAAGAGGGGGGAAGAGGGGGGATAGGGGCAGTCTTGGGCTTGGCCGCGATGCAATACTCGTGTGCAATCCGGCGTAGAGTCATGCAATACCATGCACTGCCTTGCAATGAGCCGCACAGGATATTCCAATGTAGATTTTATTACGGGGATGAAGTGAAGCCCGCCAGGAGAGAAGGAGAAGGAAGAAGAGGAGGAGGAGGAGGAGGAAAAGAAAGAAGAAGAGGAGGAGGAGGAGGTATTGGGTACGTGTGAATGTTGGTGTTCATGTGTATATCTTCAAGCGTATGTAAGTACATATAGTGTATATATATATATATACATATATATATATATATATATATGTGTGTGTGTGTGTGTGTGTGTGTATGTGTGTGTGTGTGTGTGTGTGTGTGTGTGTGTGTGTGTGTGTGTGTGTGTGTGTGTGTGTGTGTGTGTGTGTGTGTGTGTGTGTGTGTGTGTGTGTGTGTGTGTGTGTGTGTGTGTGTGTGTGTGTGTGTGTGTGTGTGTGTGTGTGTGTGTGTGTGTGTGTGTGTGTGTGTGTGTGTGTGTGTGTGTGTGTGTGTGTGTGTGTGTGTGTGTGTGTGTGTGTGTGTGTGTGTGTGTGTGTGTACATGCACTTGTTCAGTTGAACTTATGGTCGGGTTTCTGGAAACTCAAAATATGATGAAGTGGGCGTCTTTGGATCTGCCTGTCTGTGTCTGTCTGTCTCGCTGTCTATCACTGTCTTTTGAAAGAACTCAACCCCCATTACAAGCACTGCAGGGACTTTGTCTGTCTGTCTGTCTGTTACGGAAAATAGTATTTCTGTCTGTTTGTTGACTTCCTCTGCACTCGTGGCGTAATCGGGAGCGTGCTGGTCTCGTATCCGTTTAGTTGTGGGTTCGAATCCCGCAATTCTCTCCGATTCCTAGCTGTAACTTCATCGCCTGCCCCAACAGTCCATAAAGCGTTTTGTAGGGCAAAGGTGATGGCTTCGGCCGCAGCTACTCTGCGCCTCCTGGCGTAGGCTCCTCACCTTAATCTGATTATACGCCTGGAGACTCTTAGCTATTACAAAACGCTGTACCTTTGTTAGGACAAAGTGTATGAGATAGCGACCACGAGTTCAGCACGTGATCCAGGACCTTTGTGAAACGTGTGCGCGCGTACATACACACATATACTCATATATATATATATATATATATATATATATATATGTATATATACATGTACATATATATATATATATATATATATGCATACATGTATATACATATATATATATACATATATATATATATATATATATATATGTGTGTGTGTGTGTGTGTGTGTGTGTGTGTGTGTGTGTGTGTGTGTGTGTGTGTGTGTGTGTGTGTGTGTGTG
>NC_134818.1:33626302-33628802 GCF_046742065.1 Oratosquilla oratoria
GAACAAGAAAGAGATAGAGAGAACAAGAGAGAAAGAGAGAGATAGAGAGAGCAAGAGAGAGAGAGAGAGGAGCAAGAGAAGCAGTGAGAGAGCAAGAGAGAGGGAGAAAGATAGAAAGAGAGGGGATGGGAGGTGGAGAACATGAGAGAGATATAGAGAGAGCAAGAGAGAGGGAGAAAGATAGAGATCAAGAGATGCGGATAGAGAGAGAGAGCGGGAGCAAGAGAGAGAGAGAGAGCGGGAGCAAGAGAGAGCGAGAGAGAGGAGGGTGTGGGAGCGAGAACGTGCCTTTGGTGGATGTGGAGGTAGGGGGAATGTGGAGGTGGGGGGAATGTGGAGTGGGGGCTGGGGGGGGGTGTTGCGTGCATGTAAGCTTGGCAGGACCTTTTCCTGCGGTCCGGTACACGTCCTTCTCTCCTCCCAACACATAAAAGCGACAAAGAAAATATTTGCAAATCGGCCACCTCACCCCCTCCCCCTTCCCCGCTTCTCCCCCCTCCCCCCGCCCCCCACGCAGTTTCGCCAACAAACAACATGTTAGGCGAAAATAAGCTGTCCGGAGGAGACAAAGAAAGAGAGAAAAAGGGACAAACAAAAAGAAGAGAAGTAAGAGAGAGAGGAACGGAGAAAGAGAGAAACAAAAACAGGAGAAACAAGAAAGAGAGAGGAACAGGAAGAGAGAAACAAAGGCAGAGGAGACACAAAAGAGAGGAACAGAGAGAGAGGAAAACAAAGAGAGAGGAGAAACAAGAGATGGAAAAAGGAAAAGAGGAAGGGAGAAAAAAACAAGAGAAACAACACAGAGAGAGAAACATAAAGAGAGCAGAAATATGAAAGAATGGAGAGAAGGAGAAAGGATATGAAAGAAGAGAGAGAGAGAGAGAGAGAGAGAGAGAGAGAGAGAGAGAGAGAGAGAGAGAGAGAGAGAGAGAGAGAGAGAGGAATAGAGAAGAGATGCGGACAGAGAATAAATAAGACAAAAAGTGGAAGAGAGAAAGAGAGGTAGAAAGGGAAGGAGAGAAAGAACTCATTTGAGAAAAAGACTCCACCAGTAATCTCAATCCCCAGAAGTCCACCAGTTCCACCAGCTCGACTCCCAGAAAGTCGAAGACCAAAAGCACAGTCGTGGCCAAAAGTTCGGTCCTGGGGTTTGTTTACACTCTCGAGTGCTGGATTATTCTTTTGAGTCTTTGTTTAGTTCTTTGTTGTTTTTTATCCACATCTGGCCTCGGTATAGACCAAGTGGTCTCCTGTTTCTTTTTAATTTTGCCTGTGTAACATTATATATATATATATATATATATATATATATATATACATAGATATGTATATATATATATATATGTACATATATATATGTATATATATACATATACATATAAATATATATACATATATATGTATATATATATATATATATATATATATATATATATATATATATATATATAAATATACACATAAACTGATCTGCTGACGGGACTCGAACCCTTGCCCACAAAACACGAGACAAGGATGTTGCCTCTTAGAAATGATCCACTCGCCTCCCGACATCAACTCCTGTAGTGTGAGTAATCGCAGTCTATGACGAAATTTAGGGGTTGATTGTACCAGCGTCTAAACACCATAAACACCATTTAACACAAAAAACACTTAGGTCTGTATTTTAGGTATCACACACCACAGACACAGTCATCTATCACCACGGTTATTGTCGTCATCATCATCATCATCATCATCATCATCATCATCATCATCATCATCATCATCATCATCATCATCATCATCATCATCATCATCATCATCATCATCATCATCATCATCATCATCATCATCATCATCATCATCATCATCATCATCATCATCAAATACAATTACGGTTACCACTGTAGTTACTAATGACACTAAGGAGAGAAACGTTGGTAAACTACATTTCAAAACTATCACCACCACCATCACCATTTTGATATCATCACAACTGTCACAACCAACACCACCATTTTTACATCTTCACAGCCGTCACCACAACCACTCCCATCATCACAATCACCTCCATCACCATCAACGCCACCATCTCCAGCAAATATTCACCAACACCATCAACGTCAACAATAAGAGAAGCAGCTTTGGCCGTCGCGCCAAATAGCTTGGGGGGGGGGGGGGGGTTTGAATCGAAAAAATGCAATTTATAAAAAGAAAAAAAATGGTTGGGGGGGGCATGGAGTGCCACAAGATTCTCTGTATGCGCCGAGAAGCCAATAATCAATATCTATTGTCTTCCATCACTTTTCAAAAAAAAAAAAAAAAAAAAAAAAAAACATTGGGTCGCATTTCAGATCTATTTGTCAAAGTCAGACTGGCTTGCCCGGCGAGTCGCGTCGGGCTTTATCCATCACCCGGTTCCCCCTGACGTGTGCCTATCGTACACGCTAAAAAAAAAAAAAAAAAAAAAAAAAAAAGAAGATTCTACAGACTTGTTTAAGACGTGGCAACGTTGTTT
>NC_134818.1:33643802-33646302 GCF_046742065.1 Oratosquilla oratoria
CTTTCCCAACCCCTTTCCTTCCCCCTCCTTCCCCAACCCTTTTTCCTACCCCCTCCTTCCCCACCCCCTTTCCTTCCCCTCCTTCCCCACCCTCTTTCCTTCCCCCTCCTTCCCCACCCCTTTCCTCCCCCTCCTTCCCCACCCCTTTTCCTACCCTCTCCTTCCCCACCCCTTTTCCTACCCTCTCCTTCCCCACCCCTCCTTCCCCACCCCTTTCCTTCCCTCTCCTTCCCCACCCATTTTTCCTTCCCTCTCCTTTCCCAACCCCTTTCCTTCCCCCTCCTTCCCCACCCCTTTTCTTCCCCTCCTTCCCCACCCTCTTTCCTTCCCCCTCCTTCCGCACCCCTTTTCCTTCCTCCTCCTTCCCCTCCTTCCCGCTAGGAGAAGGCGAAGTAAGGCGAAAAGGGAAGGGTACTAAAAGAAGAGAAAGGGAACAGAAGGAGGGAGGGGCTAGGGAAGACGGGAAGGAGTATGGAGTGGTGGGGAGGAGTGGGGAAGAGGGAGTTGGGGATAAAAGGAAGAAGCCTCAGAGTGTGGGGAGTGTCCCGCAGACGAATAAAATCGCCTGACGGCAGAATGAATTAAATAATTTTTCTTCAGGCAAAGGAAGAGAAGGGGGGAGGAAGTAGAGGAGGGGTGGAAGAGGATTTGGGGGGATTAAGTAGGGGCGCTGACGTACATGAAATGGAAGGTGAGGAAGAGGGGAGTAGTTGAGGAGGGGAGGGAGGTTGAGGAAGAAGGGGGGTTAGGGAAATGGGGGGGAGTGTTTTGAGATGGATAATTTTGAGGAGGAACAGGAAGTGGTGATTTGAGGTGTATAGGGTTGAGGTGGGGTTGATTGAGTAGAAGGTGGTGTAGAAAGGGTAATGTTGAGGAGGAGGGGGTAGATTGATTGCGATGAAGTTGAGGAGGAGGAGGAGGAGGAGGAGGTGAAGAGGAAGAAGACGAAAAAAGGTTGGGGAACGAGGTAAGAGTAAGGAAGAGGAGAGAAAGGGTGAAGAGGAGGAGATGAACAAGAAGAAAACAAACAGAAAAAAGATCTAAACAAGATAAAAAAGGGGAGGAAGAGGAGGAGGAGGAGTAGGAGGAAGTGACGGGAAGTACGAAGAGAAAGAAGAAAGAAGAATGAAGGGGAAGAAGAAGAAGATGAGGAGGAGGAGGAGGAGGAAGAGAGGAGGAGGAGGAAAGGGGTGGTAGAGTGACGGGAAGTACGAAGAGAAAGAGGAAAGAAGAATGAAGAGGAAGGAGAAGAAGAAGATGAGGAGGAGGAAGAGGAGGAGGAAAGGGGTGGTAGAGTGACGGAAAGTAAGAAGAGAAGGAGGAAGGAAGAAAGAAGAGGAAGAAGAAGAATAAAAAGAGGAGGAAGAGGAAAGGGATGGTGGAGTAATAAGAAGCAAGAAAAGAAGGAGGAAGAAGATGAAGGAGAGGAGGAGAAGGAGGAGGAGGAAGAGGAAAGGGGTGGTGGAGTAACAAGAAGCAAGAAAAGAAGGAGGAAGAAGATGAAGGAGAGGAGGAGCAGGAGAGGAAGAGGAGGAGGAGGAAGAAGAGGAGGAAAGGGGTGGTGGAATGGCAAGATTTAGGAAGGAGAAAGGACGAAAGAGGAGGAGTAGGAGGAGGAAGAAGAGGAGGAGGAGGAGGAAGAGGGGGAGGAGATAGAAATGCTGTAAGCGGATAACTACACTGCTCCCACTTCGGAAAGCCGCGCAGGGGCGAGGGCTAGGACGGCGCAAGAGGGGGCGACAGGAAGGAAGGAAGGAAGGAAGGAGGGAAGGAAGGACAATGCAGGGCGAGGGAACGAAAGATAGGGCGAGAGAGGACAGGAGTGTTGTCTTCGGGGAGGGTGAAGGGAGGGTAATTGAGGAGGGGCGAGGGTGGAGGGAGGGAGGGAGGGAGGGAGAGGAAGGGTGAGGAGGGAGGGAGGCAGGGTGAAAGAGGGGAGCGAGGGTGGAGGGAGAGAGGGAGGGAGAGGAAGGGTGAGGAGAGAAGGAGAGGGAGGGTGAGAGAGGAGGGAAGAGGATGGAGGGAAGGAGAGGAAGGGTGAGGAGAAAGGGAGGCAGGGTGAGAGAGGAGGGGCGAGGATGGAGAGAGGGAGGGAGGGAGAGGAAGGATGAGGATAGAGGGAGAGGGAGGGTGAGAGAGGAGGAGCGAGGATGGACGGAGGGAGGGAGAGGAAGGGTGAGGAGAGAGGGAGGCAGGGAGAGAGAGGAGGGGCTAGGATGGAGGGAGGGAGGGAGAGGAAGGGTGAGGAGGGAGGGAGGGAGACAGGGAGAGAGAGGAGGGGCGAGGAGGGAGGGAGGGAGGGAGAGGAAGGATGAGGAGAAAGGGTTGCAGGGTAATAGAGGAGGGGCGAGGGTGGAGGGAGGGAGGGAGAGGAAGGGTGAGGAGGGAGGGAGGGAGACAGGGAGAGAGAGGAGGAGGAGGGGCGAGGAGGGAGGGAGGGAGGGAGAGGAGGGTCGAAGGGTTGGGTGCCGAAAGGCTGAGTGATGAAGGAATGGGGGGA
>NC_134818.1:33666302-33668802 GCF_046742065.1 Oratosquilla oratoria
GGATAGTGAATGAGGGATAGCTGGGACAGTAGTTGTGGAATTGGGAATTAGATGATAGAAGGCCAGGGTGATAGTTCGGGGATAGTGAATTGGGGTTGACTAGTTAGTGAATAGTGAGTTGGATTTGAAATGAGTGGAAGGATAGTTGATGCATAAAAATCTAGAGGAGAACTTGTAGGATCTAGAGTTGGGTGGGTAATCCTTGGCACGCGTGCCAAACTTGGCACACTGACAGTTTTTTTCCGGTACGCGTAAGCCAGAGCTCACCTTAAAAACAATAACTGATAAATCGCCAACTTCTTTTGTATGGCTATTGGTAACCGCATATGCTCCGCTGGGTGGCGGATTGGGGCTTATAGGGGGTGAAGGGGGGGGGGTCATATTCGTATGTAGGCCTATGGTAATTTTGCAAAGGATTACAAAGGCGGAGCATGCCGACAGGAGACCTTTTGGTCTATATCTAGGTCGGATGCGAAAAAAAAAATAAATCAATAAATAAAAACTATGATAATGTAAATAACAAATGAAATACACAAATAAATGCATAGGTATAGTTAGATAATAAACAAGCAGGTAAATAGTTAATAACAATAAATTGACATATAACTAATAATAAATGAGAATCAAACAGACAAATGAAAAAAATAATATAAAATAAATTATAATCATTACAGCATCTTGCTTAGGTGTTTATCTAAATGATTTTTAAAGCTTCGAACTGAACTACATTGCACTACCAGTGCAGGAAGTTTATTCCATTCATTAACTACACGGTTGGCGAAGTTGTTTCTACCCACTTCCAAATAATTTTACTCCGTTGGCACGGGAATAGTTTTTGTAACAGAGATGTGACTCCTTTTTGCACCCACATTTAAAAAGGTTACCCACCCCCGTTGTAAGGGATAGTGACTTCAAAGATAGTGAGTTTGGGGCAGAGCAAGGTGGGTAGTAAGTTGTGGGGGACGCTTTCATCATCTAATTGGGAAAACAAACAGATTGTTGATGAGGAAGACAAACAGACGATGTCTTTTCATTTCTGACAAATATTTGCAGGCAGCATCCAGATGGCCCTTCATGGCCCGGGCGGGCAAGGAGGCACGGAGTTGCCGGGTGGAATAACATTACAATGATGCGAGAAAAGGAAATGAGAAATAAACATGGAATCAGAGAGGACATCCTAAAGCTTGTTTTAGTCATCCTTGAGGCCGACTATCTTATTCAGTTGAAGGATGACCCTCAGAGGGTTGGAGGTGTAGGTACGTGTTGCTCTGTACGATCATCGCTCAACGATGATCGTTCATGGCAGTGGCAGTGGAAGGCTCGTAATAATCGCCTTGGTAAATTTTTCTGTGAGATTAATAAAATCGCCTGACGGCAGATAGAATAAGTTACGAAAGTCATCAAGCTCAGTGGAAAGGAATAGACTTTTCAGTTGTGTGACGGACCTTGTAGATTTTATTTTGTCTAACGCCAAGGAATTTTATTCACCTGCTGACGTGCTTGATGAATTTCACTTTATTTCTTCTTTTTGTATTTTGTGTTTAATTTTTTTTTTATTCATTTTAACTTTATTATTTTCTTTTTCTTCTTTTCGTCTTCATCTTCTTTGTCCTCTTCTCCACCTTCCTCTTCTTTTCCTCCGTCTTCCTCTTCTACTTCTTTTCCTTTGTCTTCTTTTTCTATTTCTTCTTCTTCTTTTCTTTCGTCTTCTTCTTTTTCTTTCTTTTTTTTTCTTCTTCTTCTTCTCCTTCTTCTTCATCTGAAGGGAGGAGGAAGGAAAGGACCCCATTGGGAAGAAGGAGAAGGTGACACCCATGGGAGAAGCCGCCAAGGCTGCTCTCCCAGCACGAGGAAGGCGTCTCAGAGGGAGCGGAAGTCCACCGAAGACACAAGGAAGGTCTGAAGTCATCTTGAGGACCTTTGAAGGAAGAAGTGAGGTGAAGGGAGAGTGAAGAGAAGGGAATGAGATTAGCGATGAGAGGGTGAGGGTGACAGTGAGAGAGGAAGAGGGAGAGAGAGAGAGAGAGAGGGGGGGGAGGGTAAAGGTTGTACCATTAAGGGTGACAATTAATACCGACGATACAGCGACCTTACTCTATCATTTTATTCTGACTTAGACCAGCCGTTTTTGGTAAGTTTAGCTTATTTCATTAAGTGGACAGGTTTACGAAGAAGTGAAGGGGGAGAGGATGAAGAGATGGAGAGGTGGAAGGGTGAATAGGTAAAGGATGTAAGGGTGGGTGAAGAGAGGCGAAGGGGGATGAAGGGACAGGGTGAGTGGGAGATACGGCCACAGGGTGAAGGGAGTACACACGTGAAGGGGTCAACTGATGAAGGGCAGGAAGTGTCAGAAGCTTGGGTAAGTACGGGTGTAAGATTGCGATGGGGAGAAGGGACGAAGGTGAGTGAAGGGAGATGGGGGGGGCAAGACAACGACGATGGGGGGGATGTGGGAGAACTGATATCTGAAAACGAATAAGCACTGGGGAAGTTAATAACG
>NC_134818.1:33686302-33688802 GCF_046742065.1 Oratosquilla oratoria
GAGAAGAATAAGATGCGGAAGAGGGTGTGTAAAAGGAGGAACAGGAGACGGAAATGGGAGCGGAAAAGGAGGGGATAAAAGGCAGAAGGGGAGGGGGCGAAGAAAAAGAAGAAAGAAAAGAAGGAGGAAGAAGACGAAGAAGAAATAGAGAAATAAGAAAGAAAAGGAGAAGGAAGAACAAGAAATAGAGAAATAAAAAAGAAAAAAAGGAGGAGGAAGAGATCAAGAAATAAGTCAGGTACAGAGGAAGGAAAGAAAACCTTGCCTTAAGGTATGTACGGGGAGGAGGAAGAGGAGGAGGAAGAGGAGGAGGAAGAGGAAGAGGAAGAGGAAGAGAAGGCTGCTATAAATTGGGGAAATAAGATAAATGGATTAGCGGGGAAGCGTACACAAAGATTATGCAGAGTAGGTTCGAACCCCGCACGGTCGGGTGGCAAATAGGGATACTAGGAAACCGTATAAGGGAGTAGAAGAAAAAAAAGGAAAAGGGGAGTTAGGGAATAAGAAACGAGGGATTTTGCCGGAAAGGTAAACAAGAAATAAAGTGGATTATAGAGGAAGAAAGGAAACATCCCACCATAGATGGACCTCAGATCGAGGCTCACGGCGACCGGTTTTGTTTATTTGAAAGACGAGGGATTTCTTCCAAGATTTTTACAGTGGTGAAGCGAAGAGCAACCCACGGCTGATGGCAGTCACTGATCACCCTGCGGTGTAAGATCATACCAGGTTCTGGCTGTAGTGGATGTTCTCTGTAGTGTTACTGATAGCGCGGTGGCCTAACATTCTCATAGGCCCCGGATCGTGGCTCGCGACGGCCGAGTTTGAATATTGGAAAGACTTTAATGTATATATATAATACACACACACACACACACACACACACACACACACACACACATATATATATATATATATATATATGTATATACACTGTATATATACACTGTATATATACACACGAGGTCATTAGACTTAGAGATAACATAAGAAGGAAAGTTGATTGGATTAAGAATAGAAAAAAAAACACAGAAGTGTTTAGATATGTAGGATGGATGTGACTGTGGAATGTCCGTCAGTGCGCAGGAAATGGTGACACAATGACTGACAGAATGACACAGGAAGTGTGGATGGTCCACTCTGGCTAAGTGTGTCACAAGTTTGAATAAAATCACCTGACGGCAGCTAGATTAGAAGGATGAGTATGAAATTATTTCAGAGAACGCAGGGAAGGATTTCAGGTTAATTTCAGGATAGGATGATGATAGTGTCCTGGGCTTCGTCATAAGATTGATGTGTTGACGTGAGGAGCCTACGCCAGGAGGCGCTGATTGCCTACGGGAGAAGCCGTCACTTTTGCCCTATATACATGCACTTTAGGGACTGTTGGGGGAAGGTATTTACCAGTTACCGCTGGGAATTGGAGAGAGTGCGGGAATCGAACCCACAACTATGTGAATGCGAGGTGACTCCACCAACGTGCTTTGTTGACTTAGGGGGTGGAGTAATTCAAAGATGCAGGAGTGTGTAGAGTATGTAGAGTGAGGAGAATAGGTGAGATCAAATATAGATATAAGACAAAGCATGATAATGGAGTGAGTGTGAAGAAAATTATGATACTAGGAACTACCTAGTGTATGCCCTATGGTCTCTTACAGTCTCCTCGATTCTTATGTCTTGTTATGCCAAAATGGTTGGGACATGAGGGAAGCATAGGGGCTGGTAGAGGAAATAGCAAAAGAGAAATAGTGAATGAAAAAGAGAGAGAGAGAAAGAGAGAGAGAGAGAGAGAACGAGTGTGTGTGCGTGTGTGTGTGTGTGTGTGTGTGTGTGTGTGTGTGTGTGTGTGTGTGTGTGTGTGTGTGTGTGTGTGTGTGTGTGTGTGTGTGTGTGTGTGTGTGTGTGTGTGTGTGTGTGTGTGTGTGTGTGTGTGTGTGTGTGTGTGTGTGTGTGTGTGTGTGTGTGTGTGTGTGTGTGTGTGTGTGAGAGAGAGAGAGAGAGAGAGAGAGAGAGAGAGAGAGAGTGGAGAGGGGTAGTCTAGCTCATAAAGGAAGAATCTTCCCCACAAATCATATGGGCACTGATTGGCCATAGATTGGGACTGACATGGTGATGGGGAGGACGCAAGGGAAAGAGGAAGGCTGAACAAGGGTATACAGGGGCAAGAGTCCCTCAGGGACAGGGGCTATTCAGGGGCAGGAACCATTCAGGGACAGAGAATTAGTACACCTAGGGAAAAGCTTAGGGTTATAGTTAGGGATTAGGATCGACTTGAGGACAATGGACACACGTATACAAGGGTAGGGACATCAAGCACCCTGGTTCAGTGACAGGGAATATTCAGGGGTAGCGGAATCCAGGTAACAAAGGACAGGGACTAGGGGCTGGGTTATGACAGGGATGATGTCTGTTTAGGGGCACCAGGGGCATATACACAAAGTTTTTGGACAATAAGAATGTTAGGGGAGGAGTGGGAGGGACAAGTAGGAGTAGGGCAAAA
>NC_134818.1:33706302-33708802 GCF_046742065.1 Oratosquilla oratoria
AGAGAGAGAGAGAGAGAGAGAGGAGACAGAGAGATAGAGGGGGAGAGAGAGAAAGAGGGAGAAAGAGAGAGAGGTAGAGGTAGAAAGAGGAAGAGAGAGAGAGAGAGAGGGAGAGAGAGAGAGAGAGAGAGAGAGAGAGAGAGAGAGAGAGAGAGAGAGAGAGAGAGAGAGAGAGAGAGAGAGAGAGAGAGAGACTAACCCGGAATTTCAGAACTCCTCTGGTGGATCCCGGTCGAGCTCATTTGTCCTGGATAAAATGGTAACGAATTATCGGATAAGGAAGGAATGGACATCCGGGGGAACTCGAGTATTCCGGACTTCGGTGCATCGAGGAGGCTTTCGGAGTTCTGGAAGAAGGACTGGAATTTTGAAGAAAAAAAAAATCCGTATGGCAAGTTTTTGAGGTTTCAGAGAGGGGATTTTTGAGTTTGTAGAATGCCATTTTTTGAGGTTCCGGAGGCTGTATGGGTTCTCCGGAAATTGTAAAGGATCTGGGACATTCTTTAACGTTCGGATGTTATAGAATTGGTCCTTGAGAAGTATACGGTTCCAGAGGCTCTTGTGGTTCTGGAGTTGAGTAAGGAAGCTTTCCAGGTTCAGTAGTTCTGGAAGTTTTTTTTTTTTTTTTTTTTTTTTTTTTCTTCGAGATTCCGGAAGCTCCCGGAGAGGGGACGTGGTCATCTGTTCCCTTCCTCTCCTTCCTCATTTCCACTTCCTTTCCCCATTCTTCTTCCCCATTCCTCTTCCTCCTCCTCTTCCTCACATTCCCATCTCTCACTCCATTCTTCTCCCTCCTCTCCATCGTCTCCCTTGTCTCCCTCATCTTCCTCCTCTCTCTCATTTCCTTGTCTCCTTCCTCTCCCTTTTCCTCTTCTCCCTCACACTCCCACCTCTCTTCTCCCTACTTCTCTTCCCAACACTCCCACCCGCCTCTCTCCCCACCCCCTCCCCTCCCCCTCCCCTCCCCCCCTGCCCCTTTGCCCCTCTTTAGGGCAAGGACATAAGCCATCGAAACTTTCTTGGGGGCTTTTGACTTCGTCCTGATTCGAAAATGACTAAGTAAACGAGGACAGCTCCTCCCTCCTCCTCCTCCTCCTCCTCCTCCTCCTCCTCCTCCTCCTCTCTCCTTGGGAGACTAAGGCGACGCAGAAGGAGGCGGCGGCGGAGTAGGAGGAGGAGGAGGAGGAGGAAGAAGAAGAGGATAAGAGCTGCAGCTACTTCGGTACTGCAATTAAGTAAAGAGACTTAATTGGTTACAAAGGGTCGGATTGGCTTTGGCAGCAGAGGAGAAGGAGGAGGAGGAAGAGGGGGGGGGACTGCAAACAGCCCCGGAGGAGTTGGGGAGGGTGTCATTTGGTCCTAATAAAGTTAGGAGGAGAAGAAGAGTCTCTCTCTTATGTCTGTCTCGGTTGCTGTCAAGGTCTGTGTGTCTGTCTGGATGTCTGTCCCACTGGGTTTGGTTTGTCTGCAAGTCTGCGTTTCTCTATTTCTCTCTGACACACACAAACACACGCACACACATACACACACACACACACACACACACACACACACACACACACACACACACACACACACACACACACACACACACACACACACACACACACACACACACACACACACACACACACACACACACACACTTAAATACACAGACAAACAATATATCTATACGTACGTATATTTATATATGTATTTATGTATATATATTCATGTATGCGCAAAACATGTACGTTTCTACTTGCATATCTGTCGGCGTGTGTGTATGTTTTGCGTATGTACGTGTGTATTGTGTTTGCCTGTTTGTGTGTATTTGTGTGTGCGTATTTACAGTATCCCTATATTTTCTTTACACATATTTTCTTTGAACTGTGAACAGATTTCAATATTCGAAATTCAATTTATGTTCAAGTTATCGAAACACACTGTTGGATTTTGACGTCAAGTGAACTGTTCAAATTGGTCAAACAAGATCTATATAGACTTTGGAGTTGACCAATTATGAACATTCTCCCCCCCCCAAAAAAAATATTCTTGTTTATACTTTAATCACAACAATAAAGGAGGTAGCACAGTTCCCATGGTCGCCATTGGTGATTTGGAAACAAGTGTTAAATAAAAGAAGGAAAAGAAGAAAAATTCAATAATATTCTAATGTTGTCCTGGGAATCTTCTCTCTCTCTCTCTCTCTCTCTCTCTCTCTCTCTTTCTTTCTCTCTCTCTCTCTCTCTCTCTCTCTTCTCTATCTTTCTCTCCTCTCTATCTCTCTTCTCTTTTTCTCTCTCTGTCTCTCTCTCTCTCCTCTTTTTCTGGGGAAGAGGACCGGGAGAAGCCTTGGATCCGGTTGTTTGCCCGAAACAGCGGCAAGAAGATCCGGAACTCCCGATCCATTTGTCAGGGGTGTCTATCTCACTCTCTCTCTGCCCCCCCTCCCCCGTCCTTTCAAACCCTTTTTCATTAAATTTCTATTATTTTTCATTATTCATATATATATATA
>NC_134818.1:33713802-33716302 GCF_046742065.1 Oratosquilla oratoria
AGAAAGAAAAAAATAAAACGAAGACATAAGTCGGAGGGCGAAAACGAAAAGGAAAAAAGGAAAGCAGACAGGCCATTAAACATAGTCAAACGTCGAGCGCTCAGTGTGCTTTCTTTTCGCTCAGGCACTATAATTTCTTCATGTTATGTGGAATGCAGCTGCTGTCGACTTGAGGCGAAACAATAATGGAACTCCGAAAAAAAAAAATTAAGCTGAAGCCATGGAAAGCTCGCTTCAGATCTTTCAGTCCTGAAGTCGCTCCTTGAGGTGAATGAAGTCTTCAGGTGTGAGAAGTTCTCTCTAAAGAGAGGAATGAAATTAAAGAGGTTATTAAAGAGTGGTGAGGGGCGGGGGAGGGGGGTTCTGGTTAGTGCTCATGACAATCGTTTGACGATCATCGTTGAGCCATGAACGATCATCGTTGAACGATAATCGCAAAACGTACCTTTAGCCAAAATAAAATCTGTTAAGTGTGTCATTAAGTTTGAAGCAGTTAACTCCTTAAATACGGTTACCCTCTTACTCCCTTCAATTCTGTGACGGATTTTTGTCTATTTTTGATCGTAACTACCGGCCGGTGATTGCATTAAGCTGATGAAGGAAGGGCCGTTCTTGATAGATGAGGACCTCATTTTGTCCCAAATTCAACTCCCCTCACCCCCTTACACCCTTATACCCTCTCACCCCTATTACACCTCTCACCCCCCTTACACTCCCCTAATCCCCTTACACCCCTCACCCCATTACACTCCCTCACCCCCCTTACATCCCCTCACCCCCCTTACACCACCTCACCCCCTTACACCACCTCACCCCTCTTACACCACCTCACCCCTCTTACACCCCTTCACCCCCTTACACTCCCTCATCCCCTTACATCACCTTACCCCCCTTATCCCCCTCACCCCCTTACAACCCCTCACCCCTCTTACACCCCCTTACACCACCTCACCCCTCTTACACACCTCACCCCCTTACACTCCCTCATCCCCTTACACCCCTCACTCCCTTACACCATCTCACCTCTCTTACACCCCTCACCCCCTTACACTCCCTCACCCCTTTACACCACCTCACCCCTCTTACACCACCTCACCCCTCTTACACCACCTCACCCCTCTTACACCCCTTCACCCCCTTACAACTTCCTCACCATAATTACACCCGCTTATCCCTTATCGTCTCCTCCTCCTTTTGCTCCTCCTTCCTCTTCTTCTCTATCTTCTTCTTCTTCTTCTTCTCCATTTCTCCTTCTTCGCTTTCTCCTCCTCCTTCTTCGTTTATCTTCTTCCTCCTACTCCTACTCTTCTTCTTTACTTTTTTCTTCTTCTTCGAGGTCAAGATTCTTGTCATTATATCCGCGTAATCGGGTTGCCAGCCCCCACCCCCTCCATGCTGCTGCGCTGAATGCCAGCCAGCCGCGAGACGCTCTTTCAGGAGGGATTTCAGTTCCCTGTGGCACTTCAGTGCCAAGTGCCTTTCGTTGCAGTGCCAGAGAGTACTCATGACCGTTTTTTTTTTTTTTTTTTTTTTTTTTTTTTTTTTTTTTTTTTTTTTTTTTTTTTTTTTTTTTTTTTCTTTTACTTCTGGGACTTCTTTACTTATTTATTCTTTAATTTGTTGAGTGTGAGAGGTTCCTGAGGATTTTTTTTTTTTAGGGGGGGGGCAAGAGTTCCTGGGTATTCTTTTTTTATGGGGAGGGGGGCGAGAGGTTTATGGCAATTTAGGAACTCAGTTCGTTCCTTTACCTCGGACACTTTTTTGTTTTCACTAAATACTGTACAGATCCACCTGGTCGTTGCTGTGACGTCATAGTTGGATATAGACGTCAAGCTTTAAGGTTAGCTGCGACCGAAACCATCATTCCTGGGAATTAGAAGTAAGTGCGGGACTCGAACCTGCGATTAAGGAGGTGCGAGACTCGCACGCTTGCGATGACGTCACGAGGATATTGAGGTGGGATACTGAGGAAGTGAGGAACTACTTCAGAGTTGAGGATAAAAAGTTTTCGAATTAATTATGTGCCAAGTCGGCTGGTAGTGAGTGATTAGGGTCGGGCAGCAGACCAACGGAAACTGACGAAACCGACGGAATCTGATGAAAACCGGCGGAACATGAGACCAACGGAATCTGACGGAAACCAACAGAGACTAATGGAATCTGACTGAGACCCAGGGAAACCGACGGAGACTGAGACCGGCGGAAACTGACGAAAACCGACGGAATCTGACAGAAAACGGAGGAACCTGAGACCAACGGAATCTGACAGAAACCGGCGGAACCTGAGACCAACGGAAACTGACGAAACCGACGGAATCTGACAAAAACCGGCGGAACCTGAGACCGACGGAATCTGACAAAAACCGGTGGAACCTGAGACCAACGGAATCTGACAGAAACCGGCGGAACCTGAGACCAACGGAAACTGACAAAACCGACGGAATCTGACAGAAATCGGCGGAACCTGAAACCGACGGAATCTGACAAAAACCGGTGGAAC
>NC_134818.1:33726302-33738802 GCF_046742065.1 Oratosquilla oratoria
TGGAGGAAGAAGAGAAAGTAGGAGGAGGAGGAGAAGTGGGAACGAGGAGAGGAGAAGGTAGAGAGAAGATAGAGAAGAGGACAAAACGAGGAAAAAGAGGAGGAGGAAGGAGGAGGAGGAGAAGTGGGAGAGAGGAGAGGAAGAGGAGATAGGAGATAATGAAGAGAACAAAACGAAGAAAAAGAGGAGGAGGAAGAGGAAAGAGGAGAGTGGGAGCGAGGAGAGGAAGAGGAAGAGGAGGGGAGAGAAAATAAGGAACAGAACAAAACGAAGAAAAAGAGGAAGAGCAAGGAGGAAGAGAAGTGGTAGCGAGGAGAGGAAGAGGAGAAGAATAAGAAGAAAAGAGAAGATAAGGAAGACGGAAAAAACGAAGAAAAAGAGGAAGAGGAAGGAAGAGGAGGAGATGTGGGAGCGAGGAGAGGAAAGGAGAAAGAAGATAAGGAAGAGAACAAAACGAAAAAAAAGGAGGAGGAAGAGGAAGGAGTAGGGAGAGAAGTACAAAAACGAAGGAATAAAGAAAAAAGACAAATAAAATAAGACACAAAAGAAGAGATGAAAAGTATATAGGAATAGACAGAAAGAAGAAGAAGATGGAGAAGAGAAACAAATGTTGGAGAAAGATGGATTGTTGGAGAAGACACCAGGAACAGGTGTTGGATCGATGGTGGAACGCTCCTCCCACTCCCCGTTCCCCACTCCCCTCTCCCCACTTCCCATTCCCCACTCCCCACTCCCCACTCCCCATTCCCCACTCCCCTTTCCCCACTCCCCACTCCCCTTTCCCTTCTCCCTACTCCCCATTCCCCACTCCCCACTCCCAACTCCCCACTCCCCTCTCCCCTCTCCCCACTCCCCACTCCCCACTCCCCTCTCCCCACTCCCCTCTCCCCACTCCCCATTCCCCACTCCCCTCCCCCTCTCACCACTTCCCATTCCCCACCCCTTTGCCTCCCTACGGACTCCCAATTCCACCTCCTTTTCCCATTCCTTCCCTCTCTTCCTACCCACACTTCTTATACTTCCATTTCACTCCCCACACACATCCTCCCTACTCCCCTTCCCCATGGACTTACTCCCACTCCCCACAGACTTACTCCCTTCTCCCTCTCCCCACACACATCCTCCCTACTCCCCCCTCCCCATACACATCCCCCTACTCTACCCTCCCCATACACTTCCTCCCTTCTCCCCTCTCCCCACGCACATCCTCCCGACTCCCCTTCTCCTTAGACACCTTACTCCCCCACTCCCCATAGACTTACTCTCAACGACTTCTTTTCCCTCCCCATAGTCTTCCTCCCCATCGTCTCCCCATGACGCCATCAATTTCCAATTCCCTAACAAAGAAATGGGAGTTTCATATTATTCCCCATTTGAGAGAAGAGAAAAATGGAAAAGAAAATTCAAAAGAAGATTAGAGGGAGGAAGATGAGGAAGATCAAAAGATAGGAAAGGAAAGAAAGAGAGAGTGAGAGAGAGAGAGAGAGAGAGAGAGAGAGAGAGAGAGAGAGAGAGAGAGAGAGAGAGAGAGAGAGAGAGAGAGATAAATATAATGTGAGAGAAGATGAGAGAGGAAGAAAGAGAATGACAGAAGAATAAGAGAGAATGAGAAAGAGAAGGAGAGAGTAGGAGACAGGGACGGCTCAATACAATAGAAAGAAAGCGAGAAAAAGAGAAAGGAACGGTTTAATAAAGAAGAGGAGAGGGACGAATGGATAAAGAGCAGGAGGGGGGGAGAGAAAGGGAGACAGAGACAAATTAATAAAGAACAGGAAAGAGAAAGAGAGTGAGGTCAAAAACCAATAAAGAGAAGGGGGAGAAAATGGGAGAGAGAAGAGGAAGGAAAAGAGTGGGGGAAATGAAAAAAGAGAAGAAGGAAGAGGAGAGAGGAAAGAATAGGAGGCAAATGAAGGAAGAGAGGGGAGGAAAAGAGAGGAGCGCAACGAAGAAAGAAAAGAGGAAAGAGAGGGAGGAGAAGGGGACAGATTTGTAAAGAAAAGAGAAAGAAAGCGAAAGGGAGGCGGAGAAGGAGAGAGGAAAAGAGAGGGGAAATGAAGAATAGAAGAGAGGAAAGAAGATGAACAGATAAACAAACACACAAACAAATAAACTGACAGGATGATTGACAGACGGGAACCGAAGATGGACAGTCAGGCAATTTGAGAGAGAAAGAGAGAAAAAGAGAGAGAGAGAATTATACATCTTACAGAGAAGTGTGTGCAAGACTGAACAAATACCCAAATTTGAACATTTTTAGTTTCACACACATACACACACACACACACATACACACACGCACACACACACACACACACACACACACACACACACACACACACACACACACACACACACACACACACACACACACACACACACACACACACACACACACACACACACACACACACACACACACACACACACTCACACACACACAAAATTTGCACCCCAGTAACGGGTACAACCTTTTTCACCCCTACCCCTATATCCCCCCCCCCTCATCCACCCTACTCCTTCCTATGGTGAATCGGGTTGTGGTACCCCACTTTCAAGGAAGAGGGGGAGGACAAGGGGAGGTGGGGGAGGAGAATGAAGAGGGGGAGGACAGGGGGAAGGGGAGGAGAATGAATAGGGGGGAAGACAAGGGGAGGGGAAGGAGGAAGAGGGAGTGATCTCCTCTCCTCGTTGCATATCAGGGTGTCCAAACACTCTGCTAATTAGTTGTTTCTTCCACAGGTATGTCGGGACGCGACCCTCAGCGACTGTGAACATCTGACGAAGGCGTAGGCGAGAGGTGGGTCTGTCTGTCTGTCTGTCTGTCTGTCTGTCTGTCTGTCTGTCTGTCTGTCTGTCTGTCTGTCTGTCTGTCTGTCTGTCTGTCTGTCTGTCTGTCTGTCTGTCTGTCTGTCTGTCTGTCTGTCTGTCTGTCTGTCTGTCTGTCTGTCTGTCTGTCTGTCTGTCTGTCTGTCTGTCTGTCTGTCTGTCTGCCTGTCTGTCTGTCTGTCTGTCTGTCTGTCTGTCTGTCTGTCTGTCTGTCTGTCTGTCTGTCTGTCTGTCTGTCTGTCTGTCTGTCTGTTTGTTTGTTTGTTTGTTCGTCGGTGCTGCCAACACCGAGGTGTACTTGTTCTTTACAAGCGAGTCTACCGTTTACCCCACTTTTTTTTCTCTTTTTTTTTTATTTATTTGTTTATTTTTATTCGCTTATTAACATTTTTGTTCCTATATATTTTTTCTTTATGTCTGTGTGTATTTTTCTTTGTTGCTATATTTCTCTGCGTGTGTTGATCTTCCTCTTCTCGCTTCCTTTTCTTTCTCTCTCTCTCTCTCTCTCTCTCTCTCTCTCTCTCTCTCTCTCTCTCTCTCTCTCTCTCTCTCTCTCTCTCTCTCTCTCTCTCTCTCTCTCTCTCCATCTCCCAGAAATGACCCTATGAGCAGGGTCATTAGCCGGGAGGCGAATTGCGTGACTGTAGTGGATTATTGGCTGGCGTTCGGGGATAAGGCAGGCTGCTTGTCACTTGTCGGATAGAAATCCTATGATCCACTGAGGGAATTTTGTTTAATTTGTTCAAGTAGTGGTAGTATTATATATATATATATATATATATGTATATATATATATATATATATATATATATATATATATATATATATATATGCATATATTACTAGTTGGGGTTCGAAAAGATATTGAGGCCATTTAGCGCTGACCAGAATAAAATCATAAACTCGCGATGCCAAATAATTAATCTGTCAGCCGCGGAGGAGAAGGACCACTGCAGAGCTCATTTGGCGAGACAAACATGCTACTAATCGGAAGAGGAGGAGAAGGAGGAGAAGGAGGAGGAGGAGGAGGAGGAGGAGAGAGCAAAAGGAGGAGGAAGAGGAGGAGGAGGAGGAGGAGGAGGAGGAGGAGGAGTGAGCAAAAGGAGGAGGAAGAGGAAGAGGAGGAGGAGGAGGAGGAGAGAGCAAAAGGAGGAGGAAGCTGAGGAGGAGGAGGAGGAGAGAGCAAAAGGAGGAGGAAGGTGAGGAGGAGGAGGAGGAGAGAGCAAAAGGAGGAGGAAGAGGAGGAGGAGGAAAGAGCAAAAGAAGGAGGAAGATGAGGAGGAGGAGGAGGAAAGAACGAAAGGAGAAGGAAGAGGAGGAGGAGGAGAGAGCAAAAGGAGGAGGAAAAGGAGGTGGAGGAGGAGGAAAGTGGAGGCGTAGGAAGAGGGGAGTGACCGAAGGAAGAGGGAGGAGGATGAGTATGACTAAACGATGAGCAAATGGGGAGGAGGAAAAGAAGAAAAGGAGTAACTGAAAGAAGAGGAGGAGAGGGAGGAGAGGAGTGACCTAAGGAAGAGGGAAGAGAAAGAGAGGAGTGACTGAAGGAAGAAGGAAGAGAAAGAGAGGAATGACTGAGGGAAGAAAGAGGAGGATGGGAATGACTAAAAGATTTGCGAAAGGGGGGAAGAAGGAGGAGAGGAGTGACTGAAAGAAGAGGTGGGAGGACAAGGAGGAAGAGAGGAATGACCGAAGGAATAGGGAAGAGGAGGAGGAGGAAGAGGAGTGATAGAGAGAAGAGGGACGAGGGCGAGGAGGAAGAGAGGATTAACCAAAGGAAGAGGGAAGAGGAGGAGGAAGAGGAGAGGAGTGACTGAGAGGAGAGGGACGAGGACGAGGAGGAAAAGAGGAATGACCGAAGGAAGAGGAAAAGGGAGGAAGAAAGGAGTGACCGAAGAAAGAGGGAAGAGGAAGAGGGGAGTGACGAAAAGGTGAGAGCGAAGGAGGAGGAGGAGGAGGGAAGAGGTGGGGGAAGAGGGAAGAGGGAAGAGGAGGGGGGAGAGAAATGGAGAGGGAATATAAATACGTGGAAAGAGGAACAGTAACTGAGTAGAGAAAATGTAGATAAAGGAAGAGAGAAGGAAGAAGAACGAGAAAGAGAGAGGACAAAGAGAAGGAATAAGAAGAGAAAGAGAGAACGAGAGAAAAGAGAAAGAAAGGAAAGAGGAAGGGAGAGGGCAAGAAACGAGAGAGGAGAAAATAGAGAACAAAGAGAAAAGAGAGGAGACGAGAGAGAACAGATATAAAAGAGAGGAGACAAGAGAGAACAAAGAGAAAAGAGAGAGGACATAAAGAAAAGAGAGAGAGGAGAGAGAGAGAGAGAGAGAGAGAGAGAGAAACGAGAGAGAGAGAAAGAGAGAGAGAAAAGAGGGAGACAGAGAGAGCCAGTGGCAGGCCTTCGGATTTAATTCGTTCCCATTTGAAAGCCTTTCAGTCCGGAATCCTTTACCGGATCCGGCCGCGCCGGAATCCTTTTGCGGTTTCAGCCCGGCACCGGCCGCAGGGAGCCCCCCCGTCATCGCTAATTACTTCTCTACCCCGCCGGCGAAGGTAGGACCCCCCGACCCCCCTACCCCCAAAAAATGGGCGTCCCTGCGGGCGTGGGGGCACGCCCACTGTCTGAATAAAATCGCTTCGTCGTAGTCAGAATAGACTATATGGAGTGGACCATTATACAGTTCCTCATCCAACACAGTGACGTACTTGCATTTCTTTGTTTTGGTTAATGTCGGCAGACGATTTTATTCATATTTGGTCTTGGTCAGTCAAGGGGTCAAAGCCCTTGCCCCCCTCCCCCACCCCCTACAGAGGAAAAAGTCGTCTTGAGGTATCGGATACGAAGAAATGTTGAAAGGGGATGAGGGTTTTCAGTCTAGGGTTTTCCCTTGAACTGAATAAAATCCTTAAACTAAGTATTTTTTTATTTTATTGATTAATATATTATTACTATCATTTACTTATTATCATTATATATATATATATATACTGTATATATATATATATATATATATATATATATATATATATATAAATATATATACACAAATATATATTTACATATATATATATATAAATATATATATATATGCATATACATATATGTATACATATATATATATATATACAGATATATATATATATATATATATGTATGTATATATATATATATGTATATTGTATATATATGTATACATATATATATTTAAGAAATACACGTGATAATTCGATGGAGATAGTTTAGATAGCTTAGTAGAGATAATTTCCTATCCCTTCATTCCTAGAGATCCTCCCCCCCTCCCCCTAGACTGAATAAAACCTGCTGACGATAGCCAGAATAAAATATGTAAAGACCCCACTTCACTGAATAAAATCTTCAGTCAATGTTATCCAGTCTTTCTGTCGCCAGGTGATTTTATTTACCTGAGGGACAACCCCCCCCACCCTCACCGCTGCGCAGGGGAAGGGATTAGCGAGGGAGAATAGGGAGTAAGGAATCTTTTAGGGAGTAAGGGAGAGTTGCTAAATCAGCTCAATCAAATTAGCCCCAGTTCCTTTATGTTCACATCAGAATTCTAATTCTCTCCTCGCGGACCATATTAAGTGGTTTAGGTTGTGGGCGACTTGGTCTCTCTGTCTACCTGTCTGTCTGTCCCTACTTGTCTTTCTCCGTCTCTTTTTGTCTGTGTTTGGCTCTACTTATCTTTTCCTGTTTCTGTCTCTCTCTGTCTCTTTTTTTTTCTGTGACTCTCTCTACTTTTCTTTTTCCCTGTCTTTGTGTCTGTCTTTTTCTGTTTCTATCTCTCTGTCCCTTTTTGTCTGTGTCTATCAGTCTGTTTCTGTTTATGTTTCTGTGTCTGTCCGTCTCTACCTGTCTGCCTCTGTCTCTTTATATCTGTGTCTGTCTCTTACCTTTCTGTGTCTCTCTCTTTCTGGATGTGTCTATTTCTTTGTGTTTGTTTCTCTCTGTATTTCTGTGCCTCTGTCTGCGTCTGTCTCCACCAGTTTTTCTCTGTCTCAGTCTGTGTATGTCGTCTCCGTCTGTCTGTGTCAGCCTGTCTGTCTCTGAGTGTGGGAGGTACTCCGAAGTTTAGTAAAATGGAGACAGAGGAAAAAGAGGAGGGAGGAAATAGAAGAGAATAGAAAAAAGAGGAAGAGAAGAGAGAAAGTGTTACCTGTATGGGAGGGGTTGGCAACCTAATGAGAAATGATTTTGAGGCACCTCCACGGGGTTGAGCAGCTATGTTGTTGGTATGGAGGTGTTTTCTCTCTCTCTCTCTCTCTCTCTCTCTCTCTCTCTCTCTCTCTCTCTCTCTCTCTCTCTCTCTCTCTCTCTCTCTCTCTCTCTCTCTCTCTCTCTCTCTCTCTCTCTCTCTCTCTCTCTCTCCCTCCCTCCTCTCGCTCTCTCTCCCTCCCTCCATCCACTTTCCCTCCATCCATCCTTCCTCCATCCACCCTTCCTCCATCCACCCTCCCTCCTCTCTCTCTCTCTCTCTCTCTCTCTCTCTCTCTCTCTCTCTCTCTCTCTCTCTCTCTCTCTCTCTCTCTCACTCTCTCTCTCTCTCTCTCTCTCTCTCTCTCTCTCTCTCGCCCTCCTCTCTCTCTCTCTCTCTCTCTCTCTCTCTCTCTCTCTCTCTCTCTCTCTCTCTCGCTCTCTCTCTCTCTCTCTCTCTCTCTCTCTCTCCTCTCGCTCTCTCTCCCTCCCTCCATCCACCCTTCCTCCATCCACTTTCCCTCCATCCACCCTTCCTCCATCCACCCTTCCTCCATCCACCCTTCCTCCATCCACCCTTCCTCCATCCACCCTTCCTCCATCCACCCTCCCTTCTCTCTCTCTCTCTCTCTCTCTCTCTCTCTCTCTCTCTCTCTCTCTCTTTCTCTCTCTCTCCCTTTCTCTCTGTTCTCTCGCTCTCTCGCTCACTCGCTCTCTTTCTATCTCTTCCCCTCTCTCTCTCTCTCTCCCTCTCCTCTATATGTGTGTGTGTGTGCACATGTACCTTGTGTTTATAGGTTTGCCTTTGTATATTATATGACTTCGTGGTCCACCTGTATACTCGTATATGCAATTTTGTGTGTGTTTGCGCGCATGTGTATGTGCGTGTGTACGTGTGTATGTGCGCCTGTTTTCAGATATCACCAAGCTTTTGAGGTCTAAGAAGGCCATTTGCATATTTAACTAAGCCTTTTACAATTGACATTTTCTCGCCGGAGCTTGCTTCCAGTTCTCCATATTCTTCTCTCATACATTTTCTTAATCCGTTTTTTTTTTTCCATTTGGTTTCCGTTCTTGCCTTTGATGTCACAGCGCACGTGTGTGTGTGTGTGTGTGTGTGTGTGTGTGTGTGTGTGTGTGTGTGTGTGTGTGTGTGTGTGTGTGTGTGTGTGTGTGTGTGTGTGTGTGTGTGTGTGTGTGTGTGTGTGTGTGTGTGTGTGTGTGTGTGTGTGTGTGTGTGTGTGTGTGTGTGTGTGTGTGTGTGTGTGTGTGTGTGTGTGTGTGTGTGTGTGTGTGTGTGTGTGTGTGTGTGTGTGTGTGTGTGTGTGTGTGTGTGTGTGTGTGTGTGTGTGTACGTGTGTGTGTGTTTGCGTGTACACATTTTCATTTCACATCTCATCGTTGACTTGACACTAATGACGAAGACGCAGACACGGCTGGCGAGTGCCTCTGAAGGGGTTGATGAGAGCCTTATATGTCGCTTCCACCACCACCACAGTCACGACTCCGCCTCCACTACCTCTTCCTACTCCTCCTCCTCCACCACCGCAAACTCCTCCTCCTCCTCCTTCTCCTCCTCCACCACCATCACGACCTCCTCTTCCTCCACCACGACCTCCTTTTCGTTCTCCTCCACCACGACCTCCTTTTCGTTCTCCTCCACCACGACCTCCTCCTCCTCCTCCTTCTCCACCGCCACCACGACCTCTTCCTCCTCTTCCAGCACCACCAAGACCTCCTCTTCCTCCACCACGACCTCCTTCTTCTCCTCCTCCTCCTTCTCCACCACGACCTCCTCCTTTTCCTTCTCCACCTCCACCGCCACGACCTCCTCCTCCTCCTCCTCCTCCTCCTCCTCCTCCTCCTCCTCCTCCTCTTCACCTCCATCACCACCTCCTCCTCCTCCTCCTCCTCCTCCTCCTCCTCCTCCTCCTCCTCCTCCTCCTCCACCTCCATCACCACCTCCTCCTCCTCCTCCTCCACCACCTCCATCACCACGACCTCCTTCTCCTCCTCCTCCTCCTCTTCCACCACCACGACTTCCTCCTCTTCCTTCTGCAGAGGTGTTAGTGTATCCTGCCGTAGGCTTACAATGTCTCTTCGAGGGTTTTTGGTTCTTCGGTCATCCTCCGAAGTCTCCTCCAAAGAGGAGTCTGAGGTGAGGTTGAGAACTCGGGAGGGGATCGTACCGGGGGGGGGGGAAGAAAGGTAAGGGAGGGGAGAAAGGTAAGGGAGGGGTTCCCCGGACCCCCGTATGGTGACCTGGGTTCGCTTCCCTGTCCCCTGCGCCGGTGGAACAAAGCCAATTAGGTGAGAAGGGCAGGCTTTTCTTCATCTTTTGCTCTGGAAGACGCGAATTAAAAAAGAAAAAAAGAAAAAAAAAGGAGGTGGGAGAGAATGGAGTCCCCCAGGGCCAAATCTCTAATGAGACTTTGTGTTAAATCCAAAGAAAAAAAAAATCCCCTTTCTTAGATCTGCTCCGTGACCAATGGTAGAGGACTTTCAGCCTTATGTCAGCCGTGCCCAGCGGCTCTTTTTCTGTAGGAAGAAGTCGAAGAAGGAGACGGCGAAGGAGGAGGGGAGGGGGAGGGTAGGGGGAGATCGAAGCCCCGAAGTCGTGGCTGCAAGATTTTTCAAAAATCTTTGCTTCTGGGTTTCAGAGTGTCCTGGTCCGCCGTGTCGAGGTAGGGGGGAGGGGGGGAGGAATGAGGAGGGGGCGGTGGGAAAGTGAGGGGCGGGGATAGGGGGAGGGGAATGAGGAGGAGGTGGGGGAAAGTGATGGGAAGAATAGGAAGGGGGTGAGGAATGAGGAGGGGAAGGAATGAGGAGGGGGAGGAATAAGGAGGGGGCGGTGGGAAAGTGAGGGGAGGGATAGGGAGAGGGGAATGAGGAGGAGGTGGGGGAAAGTGATGGGAAGAATGGGAAGGGGGTGAGGAATGAGGAGGGGAAGGAATGAGGAGGGGGAGGGGGAGGAATGAGGAGGAGGCGGTGGGAAAGTGAGGGTAGGGATAGGGAGAGGGGAATGGGGAGGAGGTGGGGGAAAGTGATGGGAAGAATGGGAAGGGGGTGAGAGGGAAACGTGAGGGGAAGTGGGAGAAGGTGAGAGGAGAAATGGGGAATAAGGTGGGAGGTAAGTGAGGGGAGGAATGGGGAGGGGGCGGGTGGAAAGGTGAGGGGAGGAAATGGAATTGGCGGGGGGAAAGTAATAGGAGGAATGGGGAAGTGGAGGGGGGAGGTGAGAGGAGGAGTGGGGAAGTGGGACGAGGAGGGAACGTGAGGGGAGGTGGGGAAAGGTGAGGGGGGAATGGGGCGGGGGAAAGGTAAGGGAAGGGGAGGGGTGCTTCACCTGAATGAAGAAATGGAGAAAGAGCCTTTCCTACCTCTCTTCCCTCCCTCACCCCCCTCTCTCCTACCACTTATCCCCTCTTTCCTCCCCCCTCTCCCCCTCCCATTCACCCTCCTCCTTCCTCTCATCCACATCCTACCTCCTTCTCCCCCCTTCCCCTTCCTCCCTCAATTTCCCCTCTTTCTCTCCCTTCCTCCCCCTTCCCCTCCCTCCCTCTCCCTTCCCCTCTTCCTCTCCCTCCCTCCCCCTATCCCCTCTTCCCCTCCCTTCCTCCTCCTTTCCCCCTCCCACATCCTCCATCCCCTCTTCCCTCCCCCCTCCCCATCCTCCATCCCCTCTTCCTTTCCCCCTCCTCTCTTCCCTTACCCAACTCCTCCCCTCTTCCCTTCCCCCTCCCCCTCCCTCCTTTCCCCTGTCCTCTCTTCCTCCTCCTCCTATCCCCTCATCCCCTCCCCCTCTAGCCCTATATGCCCCTCCACCTCCCCTCTTCCCTCCTCCCCCTCTTCCCCCTCCCCTTCCCACGTAATCCCCACTCAGATCCTCATCTTCAAATCCTTACGCCGTGACCTCGCGTAGGTCGCGGGACTGAAGACGATAGACTCGGAGAACATAAGAATGGAGGAGAATGCAAGAGACCATAAGGCCTACACTGGGCAGTTCCATGTCCATTACCATCCCCATGCCTAAAGCTAACTTTTTCTTAAAATAACCGATAGTCTCAACGCTCACTACTATCGGAACTACTATTGGACAATCAACTATCGACAACTACGAGACTATTTTATTCAGCATAGGGAAGGTCTCTGAGCAAAAGTGGCACACATGGCACGATACAGGGAACACTGTGCCACTCGGGACACGTTTGGTTCGCTTTTTAATCCTGTGGCACACTTAAGGGATTTTATACTGGCTAGCGCCAGACTATTTCATTCAGTCAAAGAGCACTCCTAGACTAAAGCCCTGTTCACACTAACGGTTTCAACAGCGGCGGTTCATTTGAAATGTAAATCAGTGGAGGCAATCACACACAACCGCGCAGTTTTTCCTTGACTATGCGGTACCTCCATTGACTTATACTGTAATTGATCTGCCGCGGTTGAAATCGCTAGTGTGAACAGTGCCTCAGGACTTAACTCCTCTCATATATTCTTAAGCTGAATAGAATAGTCTGGTATTTGCTAAGTGTGACGTATTTGTGACGTCATCCGGCTATGACGTCATACAGTTGGGGGGTGTTTCCTTCAATGCGATTCATTATCATTATTATTTTTCTATTTTATTTATTTGTTTATTTGTTTGTCTATTTGTTTATTTATATTATTTATCTATTTATTTATTTATTTATTTTATCTATTCATTTATCTATCTATTAATTTATTAATTTTATTTTATTTTATTTTATTTTTTCTGAGGGATTGGTGGTATATTTTACTCTGGTACTCGAACACCGAATAATAAATAAAATCATTTGACGCCTCTTACCCCCCAACTTCTCCACCAACTCCTCCCCCATCCCCATACTCCCCCGTATCTCCCCCAAAATCCCCCAGTCCTCACAAGCAAATACGCTACACTTCTTCAACAAATCCTCCCAGTTCCCGCCCCAACAGATCCCCCCAGTAACCCCAAACAAATCCTCCCCATCCTTCAGTATATCCTCCCCACTTTCGTGTGTGGTCTCCAAACTTTCTCCCCTCCCCCCAAGTTCGCCTCCCCCCCCTCCCCAACTAGGCATAGTACTTTCTCCACACATTCCACATTATCTCATTTGTACTCGTACTCTTTCCTCTCATTCATTTTCTCCCCTCTCCCCCCTCCCATTATCCATGAACCAGGAGCTATCCCCCCAGCCAAATTTACCCCCCTGTTATCCTCCCTTACTCCCTCGTTCTTCTCCTCCTCCCTGTCCCTCCCCTTTTACCTTCTTTCCTTCTCTCTCTTACCCTATTACTCCCCCCTCTCCCTCCCTCCCTCCCTCCCTCCCTCTTTCACTTCATTCTTCTCCCCCCTACATGTTCTCTCCCTTTACTTCCTTTTTTCCTCCCTTTCTTTATTACCTCCTTCCCCCTCCTCCTTCCTCCCCCTCTCACTCCCCCCTCACTCTTCCTCCCCCTCTTATTC
>NC_134818.1:33743802-33756302 GCF_046742065.1 Oratosquilla oratoria
TCCCTCCTCTCCCTCCCTCCCTCTCTCTGTCCTCTCCCTCTCTCATCTCCCTTACTCCTCTCCCTCCTCTCCCTACTCTCCCTCCCTCCCTCTCTCTGTCCTCTCCTCTCTCATCTCCCTTACTCCTCTTTCTCCTCTTTCTCCTCCCTCCTCTCCCTCCCTCCCTCTCTCTGTCCTCTCTCCCTCTCATCTCCCTTACTACTCTTCCTCCTCTCCCTCCTCTCCCTTCTCCCCCTCTCCCTCCTCTTCCTCCTCTCCCTTCTCCCTCCTCTCCCTCCTCTCCCTCCCTCCCTCTCTCTGTCCTCTCCCTCTCTCATCTCCCTTACTCCTCTTCCTCCTCTCCCTCCTCCCTCCTCTCCCTCCTCCGTCCTCTCCCTCCTCTCCCTCCTCTTCCTCCTCTCCCTCCCTCCCCTTTCATGTTCCTTCCAACATGTCACTGCTTCTTTCTGTCGATCCTCCGTCACACTGGATCGATGGTCTCCTGTCGTCCATGTTCCTGTCCAGACACTTTTTTGTCTTGTCTTGTCTTGTCTTGTCTACATTGAAGTCCCACTCGCTGTGATAAGCGATGACGTTGCGCCAGGAGGCGCTTACCTGCAGCCAAAGCCCTTGTGCCTGTGGATACCTGGGTCGAGTGCCAATTTCATGAATTCGGCAAACAATGTGGGTACATACTGGGTACGATTTGTAAAGAGAAATGTTGGTAAATCTCTTCTTTTCTATCTCTCTCTCTATTTCTGCTCCCCGTTTCTCTCTCTCTCTCTCTCTCTCTCTCTCTCTCTCTCTCTCTCTCTCTCTCTCTCTCTCTCTCTCTCTCTCTCTCTCTCTCTCTCTCTCTCTCTCTCTCTCTCTCTCCCCATGTACCCCAGTACAATTTTTGTAACATCCACATCTTTTGTAAAGTAAATTTATATATATATATATATATATATATATATATATATATATATATATATATATATATATATATATATATATATATATATACGTATAAATATTCGAGTAACCACTCGTGAAGAGCTCGTCCTCGAAGTGCGTTCGACGGAGCGGAGGTGGCTCTCCAAACTTGGATAAATTTGGAAGTCGAGGCCGAGGTCGAGAATGAGTGAGTGGTCCGGGTGTGGTGTCGCCACTGCTTCGTGCTGCGCTCGGAACAGGTCCGCTCTCTCCTTGAGTTTTTATTATTTTTTATGTGTTTATTTTTTCTTTGTTTTTCTTTCATTTTATTTATTTATTTTCTATTTCATTTGTGTACCTTCTTATTTTTTCTTTATTTTATTTAACTTTATGTTTTTATTTTCAGTTGTTATTTTATGTTATTTTGTTTATTTTCATTTTGATTTATTTTGTTTATATATGCTGACTTTATTAATCTATTTATCTATCTATTTTTACTTTACTTTATTTAGATTTTTATTTTTTCTTCATTTTGCTTTATTCATTTACTTATTTATCTTTATTTTATCTTGTTCATTCGTTTTTACTTTGTTTTACTTTACTTTTATCCTATTTACTTATTTATTTCTACATTATTTCATTAATTTGTACTTTATTTTATTTTTCTTTCTTTTTTACTTAGACAGACTCTTTGGTTCCTTTAGTTCACGTTTGTCGGTCTGCTGAATAAAATGGTCTGGTGACACAATAGAAATATAAAATCCACATCATCGCAATAAAGGGATAATATATATATATTATATATATTTATATATATATATATATATATATATATGTATATATACATATATATATATATATATATATATATATATATGTATGTATGTATGTATATATATATATATATATGTATATACATATATGTATATATGTATATGTATATATAAACATGTATATATGCATATACATACACATACATACATATAAGCGGAACAACGATAAGTACCTGCTGGTGTTGCTCATATTACACGAACGTCTGAGAGAACTGTCTCCTTAGTTCCCATCTCCAAAATCTATCAATGCCGTTGTCGGTTGCTGTGGGGTTGGGGCTTGGAGATTTTCAGTCATTAAAACTCATGTAAATAAATTTATATATATATATATATATATATATATATATATATATATATAGATATATATATATATATATATATATATATATATGTATGTATGTATGTATATATACTTTTACACACATATATTTGTTTCATATTCAAAAATACATTTCCACAATCTTTTATTAACTTATTTATTTTATTATTATTTTTTGGGGGTAGGGCAAGGCTGTGTCCTTCCCACTTTGTCCTCTCAGCAGCTGTCCTCATTAATGTCCTCATTTCTGTCATCTCCACGAGTCTCATGACGACCCAAGAGCTGTCTCCGGCACTGTCCCCGACACCAATGAGCTCCACATCCTCGTTATTAAATTTCTCAGACAGTTTCCCACGCGTAGCAATATATATATATATATAATATATATATATAATATATATATATATATATATATAATATTTATATTACATATATATATATATTTATATACATATATATATATATATATATATATATATATATATATATATATATATTCCTAGTTGGAACTTGATTTATAGATTGTAAGCACAAACGCGCAGCTAAGTATATGTGTCTATTTCATCAACTTCAAAGAAGAAGGGACGGGGGTTGGAAGAGATAGAGAGGGAAGGGGGGAGAGAGCACATAAGACAAAGTTGATGGGATCAGTAGCACACTAAGCTCCTCCTGGTGTGAACCACCTTCCTATCCCACCCCCATTATATCTGGATTTCTCCCATAACCTGGATTGAAAAAAAGAAAAAGAAAAAGAAGAAGAAGAAGAAGAAGAAGAAGAAGAAGAAGAAGAAGAAGAAGAAGAAGAAGAAGAAGAAGAAGAAGAAGAAGAAGAAGAAAAAGAAGAAGAAAGAAGAAGGAGAAGAAGAAGAAGAAGAAGAAGAAGAAGAAGAAGAAGAAGAAGAAGAAGAAGAAGAAGAAGAAGAAGAAAAAGAAGAAGAAAGAAGAAGGAGAAGAAGAAGAAGAAGAAGAAGAAGAAGAAGAAGAAGAAGAAGAAGAAGAAGAAGAAGAAGAAGAAGAAGAAGAAGAAGAAGAAGAAGAAGAAAAAGAAGAAGAAGAAGAAGAAGAAAAAGAAGAAGAAGAAGAAGAAGAAGAAGAAGAAGAAGAAGAAGAAGAAGAAGAAGACTGCTCTGCCCCGAAGGAACTCCCCTGAGTTCTTAAACTCGTTGTACGAGTTTCAAAATCTTAACTCGTTCTATAGTCTTGACCCGTTCCCTGGACTGAGGTTCTCTAGTACTGAATGAAATCGTCGGGCTTCAGTCAGATTAAATATGTTAAACTCGTCATCCCACTAAGTGGGAAGTGAGAAACCCCTTGGTAGGGAAGCCCTGTCAGTTGCGACAGGCCAATGTTTTTTTTTTTTTTTTTTTTTTTTTTTTTTTTTTTTTTTTTTTTTTTTTTTTTTTTTTTTTTTTTTTTTTTTTTTTTTTTGGGGGGGGGTCGCCTCCCCGCCTGGGCAAGGCTGTCGGGGACCAACGCGACATGGCACGTAGCGGGTCCCGGAAATCGAACTCACGACCACTTGCTTACGAGTTCGACGCGTTATCCACTGGGTTACCTTAATTGCGATTTCTAATTTCTTTTAAAGAGTTAAGTTAGTTAATCGTGATGGTTTGGTCGAGGTAGTTTATTGACCCTGTTACCGGTCTGAGGAGTCCTGGCGCTTACCAATACAAAATAATTAAGACCCTGTTCACACTAGCGGTTCCAACCGCCGCGGTTCAATTACAGTGTAAATCAGTAGAGACGTTCACACACAAAATTTGCATATTTTCCTTGATTATGCGGTACCGCCGCGGTTTCCGCGCGGTACAAACCACTAGTGTGAACAGGACCTAAAGCGGGACACTGGGTTCGTATTAATGTAATAAAATCACGCAAAGACAGCCATGATAAAATATATAAATATAACACATCCTTGAGATAGCATAGCACTGGCGGTAGGTGTTCATTATCTCTCTGGACCAGATGCAGAGACCAAAAGGCATTTTCTCCTCGTCTGTCTCCTCATTTGTCTCCTCCATGTGTCACTCATGTCTCCTCTTACTCCTACTCCGCCTCCTCCTCCTCCTCCTCCTCCTTCTCCTTCTCCTCTTTCTCTCCTGTCTCCTCTCTACTTCCATTTTCTCATTCCATGTCATCTCTCTTTGTCTCTTTTTTTATGTCTATCGTCTTTATTCGTTTCTTTCTCATTTTGCTCTGTCTCTTGTCTCCTTGCCTTCTCCCCGCTGTTTTCTCTCTTCTATCTCCTATTTTGTATCTCCTAATATCTCCTCTTTTCTCATGTCTTATCATTCCCTTTTCTCTGATTTCTCTCGACTCTATCTCCTCGTCTTTATCTTTCCCGTCTCCTGTCTATCTCCTCCTACCGTCTCTTTATCGCTGCCTCCTCGTTCTTGTCCAGTGTAGATATCACTGTTCTTGTATAACAGTTTGTTCGTCTCGGCGTCTCGCTCCAATGTTCTTGATTGTTATGAACTTGAATATAACTCGTCGTTCTCCGTTTTCTTCGTTGATATTGTTATTGTTAGCGTTCGTTTTCTTTTCTAACTCGTCCGGTTCCTCTCTTTATTTATTTTTTTCTGCTTTATTTGATTCTTCTCCCTCCTCCTCCTCCTCCTTTCCTCCTCCTCCTCCTCCTCCTCCTTCTACTCCGCCTCTGCCTCTTCCTCTTTCTCATGATCCTCCTTTTCTTTCCTCCTCTTCCTCCTCTTCCTCCTCCTCCACCTGTTCCTACGCTTCTTTTCTATTCGCCTTCATCTTCCTCATCTCGAGTTTCATTCTCCTCCCCTCCTTTCCTCTTCCCCTACTCTTCCTCCTCTCCCACCTCTTTCTCCTCCCCGCTTCTTCCTCCTATCTCTCTTCCTCTTCCCCTACTCTCCCCCTCCCCTCCTCTTACTCCTCTCCCACCTTTTCCTCCTCCACGCCTCTTCTTCCTATCCCTCTTCTTCTCCTTCTCTTCCTCCTCCCCTCCCCTTCCTCTTCCCCACCTCTTCCTACTCCCCTTCCACTTTATTCTCCTCTTCCTCCTCCTCCTCCTCCTCCTCCTCCTCCTCTTCCTCCCCCTTCTCATCTTCTTCAGCTGATGCTTCGCGTTTTTCATTGTTTCTTCTTCTCTTTTTGTGTATTTCATTTTCTTCATCGAAATCTTACTCTTCACGTTTCAGTTCTTCACTCTTTTTCCTCTTCCTTGTCTTTCTCTTTTTATTCGTCTTTCTCTTATTTTTCGTTTTTTTTCATTATTTTCTCCTTTTTGCTCTTCTTAACCTTCTTTATTTTTTTTCTTCGTTTAACCTCATTTTTATCTTCACCATCACTCCCACCCTCTTCCTCCACCACCTCCACCTTCCCCCACACTCTCACTCCACCTTCCCCACCTTCTCCACCCGCCTCTCCACCCTCTCCCTTCACCTCTTCACCCTCTCCCTCCACCTCCTCACCCCTCTCTCCCCATCTACCCCTTTATCCATAACCTCTCCCACCTCTCACGCCCTTTCTCCCCATCTCCCACCCTCTTTCCACGCCTCCCACACCCGCCTCCCACACCCGACTCCCACACCCGACTCCCACACCCTCTCTTCCCCTCCCCTTTCCCAGAAAACGAAGCAATCCCTCATCTTCATTTAATCCTGTTGTTCTTCTTCTTCCACTTTCTTTCCATATTGTCATTTTTTTTCTTCAATTCCCCCTTGATTATTGTTACGTCTTGTTCTTCCTCCTCTCTTTTCTTTTTTCTGCATTCTTTCCGACCTCTCTTTCTCTCGCTCTCTTTCTCTCGCTCTCTTTGTCTCTCTTTCGTTCTCTCTCTCTCTCTCTCTCTCTCTCTCTCTCTCTCTCTCTCTCTCTCTCTCTCTCTCTCTCTCTCTCTCTCTCTCTCTCCTCTCTCTCTCTCTCTCCTCTCTCTCTCTCCTCTCTCTCTCTCTCTCTCTCTCTCTCTCTCTCTCTCTCTCTCTCTCTCTCTCTCTCTCTCTCTCTCTCTCTCTCTCTCTCTCTCTCTCTCTCTCTCTCTCTCTCCCGAATGCATATTGTACAATCAATTTGTAAATGGTCAAGACACGTCATGAGAATGGATAGGGAGTGGAGAGCCGTAGGGGTGCAGGAGAGTCACGTAGACGTGCTATATGACCATAGATGTGGTTCATAGTCTGTGTGTGTGCGTGTGTACTCATATATCCGCTCTGCGCGATGGCTAGGTATGAAAGCCTTTATCTAAACTCGGGGTTTAAGACCGTCATGTGCCCTACTGGTGTCATGCAGGACTCGAACCACCTACATCTTGTATCTGCCCTCCAGACGCCTGTGCCATAGCCCGCTCAGCCACTAAACTACTACTAAGAGAGTGGTATGGGTCTAGTGTAGCCCAAGCCACTAAGGCAACGCTAAGAAAGTATTTTACATTGTGTATACCACAAGACACTGAAAATCCACTAAGAAAGAGAAATAGAAATCACTGAGACGCCACTAAGAGGGTGCCACGGGTCTAGTGGAGGTTTCGTGTGTGAGATGGAAGGATGAGGCGGGGGGGGGGAGAAGAGCAGGAGGCGGGGGAGGGAAGGGAAGGGAAGAAGAGGAGGTGGGAGAAGGAATGGAGGAGAAGGAGGCAGCGGAGGGGAGGGAGGAAAAGGCAGGGGAGGTGGAGGGAGAAGGAGGTGGAGGCGAAAGAAGGGAAAGAAGAGGTGGAGGCGGAGAAGGGAGGAAGAGAAGGAGGGCAGGGAAGAAGAGGAGGTGGAGGAAGAAGGAAGTGAGGAGAAGTAGGTGGCGGAGGAGAGGGAAGAGAAGGCAAAGGAGGCAGAGGGAGAAGGAGGTTGAGGCGGGAGAGAGGAGGGAGGAGGAGGGCGAGGCGGGAGAGGGGAGGGAGGAGGAGGAGGAGGAGGAAGAGGAGGAGGAGGAGGAGGAGTAGGAGGAGGAGGAGGCGGGGGAGGGAGGAGGAGGATGCGGAGGGGATGGGAAGGAGGGAGAAGGGCGAGGGGGGAAAGGGTAGGGAGGGGGGGATAAACCCATATGGCTTATAACGAGGCGAGCAGACGGAGAACCATCCATAACCACAGTTAGAGTCGGGGACACGCCCCCCCAGGCGGACGGGCGGCAATAGCGAAAGATCATTGAAGATGGAGAGAGATTGCCAGGGTGGGCGTGGGAGGTGTAGGGGGGTGGGGGAGGGGGCTAGGGGGGCTGGGATGGGGGCTAGGGGGGCTGGGAAGGGGACTAGGGGGACTGGAAGGGGCGGGTGATGGTCGCTAGGGGGCTACATTCGCGTGATTTAATTGCAGCCATTTGCCTTAGGTTGGTGACCTTGTTTCTTTTCCTTTTTATTAATTTATTTTTTCCTTTTTTCTCTATCTTCCTTTTCTGATTCTTTTTCTTCCCTTTCTCCTCTGTATCTTTATTCTCCTTACGATTTATGGGGTATTTTGAATGCATAAGTTATATGGAGTTAGTAGCTTAAGGACTGGTGACACCTCTACGGACCAGTTTCACTCAGTATTATTTCATGATTGGTGACCATTATTTCTCTATAAAGATTTTTATTTTAATTTATTTATTTACGAGCAACGGGCTGTGGCCGACCACGCTACGTGGGGCTCGGACCTCCGGGCCAATCATTCGTCTCCGTTGCCATGACATCACCGCTCTTGGCCAATCAGTTGTCTCCGTTGCCGTCACGTCACCACTCCTTCAGCCAATCATTCGTCTCCGTTGCCGTCACGTCACCATTATCTCAGCCAATCAGGGGCCGGAGGGGACGTGTCTCCTTGAGGGATTTCCGGTTTCCGGCCCGATTTAGATCGATATCAACAGGAATTATTTTATTAGTATATAGATTTATTCTATTTTATTTGTTTATTTATTTATTTGTTTATTCATTCATTTATTTACTCATTTATTTATTCATTTATTTATTTATTTTTCTTCTTCAAGCTTTTTACTTCCATGGCTCTACGTTGTTGCGACGATATTGTCCCTAAGGATACAAGCGCTGATTATCAATGACGAAATGCAATTTGTTCTTTCCCATCTCTATGGTTATTCTCTCCTCCCTCTGTCTCATCTCCTCTTCCTCGTCTCCTCTCTCCTCTCTATCGTCTTCTCTCTCCTCTTCCCTTCTCCCCTCTCCCGTTTCCTCGATCTCCTTTCTCCTCTTCTTACCCTCTCTCCTCTCCCGTCTCTCCTACCTCCTCCCTCCTCTCCCCTCCCCTTTGCCTGTCCCATTTACCCTCAACCTACACTTCTCTTCCCTCGTTCCTAACCCGTTCCCCTTTCCCCTCTTCCCTCTCCCCTTTCTCCTCTCTCCCCTCCCCTCTCTCCTCTCCCCTCTCTCCTCTCGCCTCTCTCCTCTCCCCTCTCTCCTCTCTCCTCTCTCCTCTCCCCTCTCCCCTCTCTCCTCTCCCCTCTCTCCTCTCCCCTCTCTCCTCTCCCCTCTCTCCTCTCCCCTCTCTCCTCTCCCCTCTCTCCTCTCCCCTCTCTCCTCTCCCCTCTCTCCTCTCCCCTCTCTCCTCTCCCCTCTCTCCTCTCCTTGACCTTTCCCCTCAATTTTTCCCCGTATTTTTTCCCATTCACCAGTCTCCCCACTTTCCCCTCAAAATCTCTTCCAGTTCTCCCCCTTCCTGTCTCCCCTCTTTCCCACCCCCCTCTTCTCATTCTATGTTCCCTCCCCCTTTATCTTCCCTCCTCATTTCCTCCCTCGTTTATCCCCATTTCCCCCCTTCTCCCCTCTTTCCTGTCTCCTCCTCTACGTCTCCCCGACTCCCCTCTCCCCCTTGTCCTCCACCTCCCTCTTCGTCGTTTAGTGTCATTTTTCATTTTAGTTCATTTCCTCCTCTTCCTCCTTTTCCTCCTTCTCCTCCTCCTCTTCCTTCTCCTCCTCCTCTTCCTAATCTTCTTCCTGTTCCTCCTGTTCTTCTCTCTCACCCCCTCCTCTTCCTATTCCTTACTCCTCTTACTCTACTTCCTCTATTCCTTCCTTTTCCTCCCCATCCTCTTCTTCCTCCTTATTTTTCCTCCTCCTCCAGCTCCTCCTCTTCCTTCGCCTCTTCCCCTTCTTCCTCCTCCCTTTTCTCCCGCTTCTCTTCCTCCTCCTCCTTACTTCCCCACCTCTTCCATCCTTACTCCTCCTACTCTACTTCCTCACTTCCTTCCTTTTCCTCCTCCGCCTCTTTCTCCTCCTCTTTCTCCTCCTTACTCACCTCCTCCCCCTTACTCCTTACTCACCTCCTTCCATCCTTACTCCTCCTACTCTACTTCCTCACTTCCTTCCTTTTCCTCCTCCTCCTCCTCCTCCTCCTCCTCTTTTTCCTACATTTCTCCTCCTCCATACTCACCTCCTCTTCTTCCTCGTTATTCCTAGCCTGCTTTCTCTCTTCTATCCTTTCCTTCCTCCTCCAATTCCTCCCCTTCCTCCGCCTCTTCCCTTTCTTACTTCTCCTCCTCTTCTTCTTTCTCTTCGTCCTTCTCCTTCTTCTTCTCAGCCTTGCCTCCCTCCTCCGTCTTTTTCTTTTTATCTTTTCTCTTTCGTCGCTTCCATCATAATCCCATTTTCTTCGTTTCCTTATCGTTTTCTACGCCTTCTTCTTCACCTCCCTCTTCTTCTTCTTCTTCTTCTTCTTCTTCTTCTTCTTCTTCTTCTTCTCTATATTTCATTTTTTCTTGCTCCGGTCTTTTTTTTCTGTTTTATTTATTCATATTTATGTTTTTTTTTTTCTCCCTAATCGTTGCCCTTTACATTTGATATGTCTTCGTGTCTCCATAATTAACCCCCTCCTATTCCTCCTCTTCCTCCTCTTCCTCCTCTTCCTCCTCTTTCTCCTCTTCCTCCTCTTCCTCCTCTTCCTCCTCCTCCTCCTCCTCCTCTTCCTCCTCCTCTTCCTCCTCTTCCTCCTCCTCCTCCTCCTCCTCCTCCTCTTCCACTTTTCCTCATCTTCCTCTTCCCTCTTCTCCCCTTCTTCCTCTTTCTCCTCCTCCTCTTCTTCTTCCTCTTTCTCCCCTTCTTTCTCCCCTTCCCCTCTTCTTCTTCCTCTTCCTCCTCATCCTCTTCTTCCTCTTCCTCCTCTTCTTCCTTCTTTTCTTCCTCTCCCGTTTCCTTTTCTTCCTCCCCCTTCTTCCTTCTCCTCCCTCTTCGTCCTCCCCTTCCTCCCCTCTTCCTCTTCCTCCTCTTTCTCCACTTCTTCCTTCTCCCTCTCTCTTCGTCCTCCCCTTCCTCCCCTACTCCTCTTCCTCCTCTTCCTTCTCATCCTCTTCCGCTTCCTTTCCTTCTTCCCCCTTCTTCCTTCTCCTCCTTCTTCGTCCCCCTTCCTCTTCCTCCTCCTCCTCTTCCTCTCCCTCCTCCTGCTTCTCTCTCTCCTCATCTTCTCCTGTTTTGTTTATTCATATTTGTTTTCTTATTTTCTTATTTTCTATTTTCTTGTTGCTCTTTCCTTCAGAAACGTCTCGATGTCTCCGTAATTGACCTCATCCTGTTCCTCCTCCCCCTCCTCCTCCTCCTCCTCTTCTTCCTCCTCTTGCTCCTCCTCCTTTTCCTTCTCATCCTCTTCCACTTCCTATTCATTTTCTTCGACTTCTTCTTCCCCTTCTTCTACTCCTCCTCTTCGTCCTCCTCTTCCTCCTCCTCTTTCTCTCCCTCCTACTCTTTCTCCTGTCCCTCCTCCTCCTCCTCTTCTCTTCCCTCCTCTTCCTCCCCGTCTTCCTCCTCCTCATTTATTCCATACATACTTTACATACCCTATCCAGCATGTCTCCCTAAATATAAAACTTTCTTCTCCCCTTTCCTACCCCCCTTCCCCCCCCCATACATCATCTCCCCAAAGATACCATCTCTTCGGTTGTCCTTCTTCCTCTTCCTTTCTCATCCTTTAACCCCCTTCTCCCGCCTCTGCCCCATCTTAACTCAAGCCCAAGACTCCCCCCCCCCTCTTCCCTCTTCCCCCCCCCCCCACTCCTCCTCCGAGTTATGGGGCACCTTGATATAGCGGTCTCTTATTGTGTTCGCTTGTGTGTACATGCGTGTGTACTGATACACATATACACACAAACACACATACACACACACACACACACACACACACACACACACACACACACACACACACACACACACAAACATAAACACACACACACACACACACACACACACACACACACACACACATACACGCCCACAAACATAAACACGCACACACACAAACACGTACGCACACACAAACACGCACGCACACACAAACACGCACACACACACACACGTACATACACACAAATAATTTCAGTACCGCTGAGCTGCGAGTCGTTACTCCAACTCTCGTGGGCGGAGAGTTGGGTGTGTGTCTGCGTGTAAGGTCACAGCGTTACCCATATATGAGCTCCGAGCTCTCTTCTGGGAGGGAAATAGCTATCGATCACAAGTCCAACACGTGATCCAAGACCGTGGTGAATCGCACACATACACACACACACACACACACACACACACACACACACACACACACACACACACACACACACACACACACACACACACACACACACACACACACACACACACACACACACACACACACACACACACACACACACACACACACACACACACACACACACACACACACACACACACGAACACACACACACACACATGCCCACACGGATAAACATGCACACATAAACACTCAAACACATAATTATACTCGTATGCTTATACGTACTCATACACCTACTTTTACTTAGTCATGTCCTCGGCTCACCTTTGGGCCACGTTGGTTTCAACCACAGACACTCTGTCCGTCTTCATTGCATGAAACTTCCAAGAGTTGTCTGGTCTCCTCTTCTTCCTCCTTCTCCTCCTCCTCCTCTTACTCCTCCTCCCACTATTTCTCCTCATCCGCCTACTCTTCCTCCTCCATTTCTTCTTCCTCTTTCCTCTCCTCCTCCTCCGCCTCTTCTTCCTCCTCCGCATCTTCTTCTTCTTCTTCTTCTTCTTCCTCCGCCTCTTTTTTCTTCCTCTTCCTTCTCCTTACCTTCCTCCTCCTTTTGCTTCTTGCACTCCCCCCACCTCTTCAGCTCCTCCTCTCCACCATTTTTCCGCCTCTTCCGCCATCCACATCCTTCCCCCTCCCTCTTTCCGGCTCCTACATCCTCTTCCTTTTACTCCTGTAAATCCTCCTCCTCTTCCTTCCAATCATCCTTCTCCTTCCCTTCCTTCTCATTCCTTCTGTCCATATATGTCATAAGATTATGTATATATATTATATATATGTATATATAATATATATATGCTTATATATATACATATATATGTTATATGTATGTGTATATATATGCATACACACGCGCACACACACACACACACACACACACACACACACACACACACACACACACACACACACACACACATATATATATATATATATATATATATATATATATCTGTATGTATGTATGTATGTATGTATACATATATTCCT
>NC_134818.1:33763802-33771302 GCF_046742065.1 Oratosquilla oratoria
TATTGTAGGAAGATAAAAAGAGAAGAAAGAGGAAGCTGGGGTCGTTGTAAATCGCCCTAACAGTGATGATCATTTGATTAAGATTAGATTTGGTTATGTTAGGTCAAGCTAGTTCAGATCAGCCAAAAGTCCAAATATTAGCTTGTATATATATATATATATATATATATATATATATATATATATATATATATATATATATATGTATATATATATGTATATATGTATACATGTATATATGTATTTACCTCTGCATCGTCCGAAGATGGAAAATGAAAATGAAAAAAAAAATGGCGTCAGGGGATTTTATTAATATCCTTACTCCTCCGTCAGAGTAAGGACTCCGCGGAGGGGGGGAGGGGGAGGGGAGACGAGACTGGGGGGGGGAATTCCCGCCCCCCAACACGAGTTTATATTCAGCTGACATGACGTTAAGCAATAAAATCTCCCCCTCTCCCCGTCTCCCTCCCTTCCCCCCTCTCCCACAACCGCAGAGCGTTAGGTATTATACTGCGTAAGATAATATATTGTACGATATTTAGAGCGTACGATAATGCATTGTACAATGGAAGCGCGTCAAGTCCTGGTGTGTGCACGATAAAGGTAAGATTTGCTCTAGCAATTGTCGCTCAACGATGATCGTTCATAGCTCAACGATGATCGTCGAACGATTATCTAGAGTACTAATTCTTTGTTTTTAGCAAATCTTGCGTCAGTCGCCAACAACCCATCCAAAAATAAAGAATTGGTACTCTAGACAATCGTTTGACGATTATCGTTGAGCGATAATCGTACCGAGAAAAAGGTACCATAGTTGGAAGTTCGAGTCCTGAAATGGGGTATCATAAAGGTGGTACTATTATTATAATTTCGAAAACTTGCGCCATAACTCGTGTAGATTCGCAACAGTCCTTGGAAGTTTGGCACTGTAAGGCACTGTTCACACTAGCGGTTTCAACCGGGGCGGTTTTCAATTACAATGTAAGTCATTGGAGGCCCTCACACATAACAGCTCATTTTTTCCTCGACTATGTGGTAGCGCCGCGGTTTCCGCGCGGTTCAAACCGCTAGTGTGAACAGGGTCTAAAGAACGATAAGGGGGTGTAGTTGTCGCAGATAATAAGGCCCTGTTAAACACTAGCTGTTTGAACCGCGGCGGTTTAATTACAGTGTAAATCAGTGGAGGCGTTCACACACAAATGCGCAATTTTTCCTTGGCTTGCAGTACCGCCGCGGTTTCCGCACGATTCAAACCGCTGATGTGAACAGGGCATTATAAGAGAGTTAACCTTTTAATGACCGTTACATAGGTTGAAGATTTTTGTTCTGACAAAAAAAAATAAATAAATAAATAAAATCAGAGTTAGATACGGGACAAAATGGCCACCGGAGGCCCAGCCTCCTATTTGATTAAAATCGTCTGGCGACATTCGCCAGAATCAAATTTCACATTACGTCATCGCAATGAAAGATCCGGAAGGTTCAAAACAAACATTTCTCTTACATTTATTGAATGAAATATTTGTTACAAAAATAAATATGAAAATACACAACACACAGAAAATAAGTTAATTGATATTGTAACATGTTGAAAGGCCAAACACACATTTTAGGTGCTGGAATACATTACAAATGCATGATACCGAAACTAAAAAAATATATATGCAACCAACTTGAATACTGTGGAAAGGTGAAAGGTCCAAACACATCTGTATGCGTGGAGAACCAGACCAAGAGGGTCGTCAGGACATATACTAAAATAATAATGATAATGATGTATATGATAACTAAATGGTGAAAATAATAAATAGATAAAAATGGGGGAGAATTTACCAGACTATATGCATGGAGAGACATAGGAAGAGGGCCATCAGGGCACATCTGCTAAAAAAAAAAAAAGAAGAAAAAAAAAGTGAATATATATAAAATATATATATATATATATATACACATATATACTATATAACTCTACAGATATATTTAGATAAATATATATATATATATATATATATATATATATATATACACATATATATCATAATAGCAGTAATGATAATAAATGAATTAAAATATGGCCGGGGTAGGGTGACGCGTTGCCACACTACATGCATAGAAACCAACATCAACATCAACAGTGACACTATTCAAGCACCCTGGGGGCCGTCAGGAGGAGCAAGGTTGACAAGTGTGAGGGGAATGAGCTGTGGAGGAGAAGCCAACAGTGACGGGAGTAATAAGAGTGCCTGGGAGTGATATGACGGTTGTTGGAATGGTCAGCTGGGCAAGCCACGACATTCGTCCCTCGAGTGCTCTAGTGCCAAGGAATCACGCGTTAGGATACTGTGATTATATTAAGACGGCGAGGGCTTTCTTGTTATATATCTTATATTACTTATTTATTTATATTTCTTGTCTTTATCTGTTTATTTATTTATCATTCTTGTTTTCATTTATTTGTTTGTTTATCTTTCTAGTCTTTATTTATTCGTCCTGTCTTCATTTATTTATCTACTATTTATCTTTATTTATTTATTTATTATTAATTTATCTTTATTGTCTATTTATTATTATTATGTATTTTATTTATCTATTTTTGTTTACCGTTCTTGTCTCTTGTTTAATATTTTATATAGTTTTATCGTATTCCATTTCATTTTATTTCTATTTATCTTTCTTGACATCTTGAATATATATATATATATATATATATATATATACATATATATATATATATATGTATATATGTATATGTATATATATATATATATATATATGTGTATATACATATGTGTAAGTATATATATATATATATATATATATATGTATATATATATTAATTTATCTATTTATTTATTTATCTATCTTGTTTCTTGTTGAATATTTTATGTATACATTTTTTATTTATTTACTTTTTCAAGTATTGTATATGCTTCACTTGGAATGTTTACTGTTTATTTATAGAATACTAGAAGAAGAATATATCGCTTCCAAATTAATATGCACTGACTTGGTAAGTTGGTTATCATCAAAAGGCGGACAGTGCCAACAACGTCCTCGGGGGGCCATTGAGGGCCATTAGGCCCCGATAGACAGTGCCAAGTATGTCCTTATGATTGTGTGTGTGTTTGTTTTGCTTGTGTGTGTGTGTTTGTTTTTCTTGTGTGTGTGTGTGCTTTGTTCATGTGTATGGGTTTTGTGTGTATATGCATTTTGTTTGTGCATGTATATGTTTGTGTATGCGCGTCTGTATTTTTTGTGTGTGTGTTTTGTTTTATGTATGTATGTATGCATGTTTATGTGTGTGTGTGTGTGTGTGTGTGTGTGTGTGTGTGTGTGTGTGTGTGTGTGTGTGTGTGTGTGTGTGTGTGTGTGTGTGTGTGTGTGTGTGTGTGTGTGTGTGTGTGTGTGTGTGTGTGTGTGTGTATGTGTGTGTGTGTGTGTGTGTGTGTGTGTGTGTATGTGTGTGTATGTGTGTGTTTATTTGTATGTATGTGTGAATGTGTGCATTACGTGTCTGTGTATGTGTGTAACAGATACACCACGGCCTTGGATCACGTGCTAGTTTCGTGATCGACAGATATTCCACCGGATGAGCTCAGAGCTCGTGTTATATAGTGAGTAGGCAATACTATAACCTTACATACACACACAAACTCATACATACACACGCAAAAAAATTCATCCCCTTTGCTTAAGGGAGACAGTAACTGCTTGCAAAATTGTGAACTTTTTACGTCCTCAACTAGTCGTGAATGTTCGGCGTTGGCAGCCCTTGACGCTGATCACTACACCAGCAGCCCGTGTGTGTTTGTACATGTGTATGCACGTGTATATATATAAGTATGTGTATATTGTGTGTATATAATAAGTATTGTGACCCGCTTGTCGATCAGGAGGAGGAGGTGGTTGGGAGGGGAAAGAGATTAGGCCTATACAATCGTGAGTAGGATTCTATAGGTCCCAATCACATAAAGGTCAATATAAAGATTTCAATAAGGAATCTTATCCTCTATCTACTGTTGACTGTAAGGGTATGTAGGGCTGCGTAGGCTTAGTACGCGAGAGTGAGTCACGCTGTTGTAGGCTCATGTAAACAAATAGAAGCACACCCGAGGGAAGTCTGAGCTCTCTGTCTTTGCAAGGAAGGGGAGGAAAGTATAATATACGTTTCTTTATACATATTGGAAAGATATATTAGAAAGGGCTCTCTCACTTCATGATTATTTCCATGGAATTTTTTTTTCTTTTTCTGATCAGAAATTCAATGCAGACCTCCATAAATTTGAAAAAGAAAATTGGTGTTGTGTCAAGGCTGGAAGGATGAGAGTGGTGTGTATGTGTGTGCATGTGTGTGTGTGTGTGTGTGTGTGTGTGTGTGTGTGTGTGTGTGTGTGTGTGTGTGTGTGTGTGTGTGTGTGTGTGTGTGTGTGTGTGTGTGTGTGTGTGTGTGTGTGTGTGTGTGTGTGTGTGTGTGTGTGTGTGTGTGTGTGTGTGTGTGTGTGTGTGTGTGTGTGTGTGTGTGTGTGTGTGTGTGTGTGTGTGTGTGTGTGAGTTTGTGTGTGTGAATGCGTGTGTTATTTTGTTGGAAGTAAGATCACTTAATCACTTTCACATCCATTTATGCGAACAAGATCAAGAGAATATTTTCAATATTTGCATGCTGGCGTGTAGCTACACGCGTCTTTATTCAGTGTATACAAGTTCAAACTACACGCCCACATGCGGGTGTAATCACACGCAGAACGGTGTGTAGGCTTATTTATTCCTTCGTACGCCATTTTAATGCTGCGTGTAATTACTGTATACGCAAAGCTGCGTATAGACGAACATAGACCATTACACGCCTAACACACGAAATGGACCCAATACTGGAAAGAATCGCTGGTGAAATAAGGCTTCACAACAACAATACACCTTTGATGGACTAGGTGGCTGGGGGTGTGGGGGCTTAGGGCTTTGGGGGGGGGGGAGCTTGGGGTCGTGTAGCTACACGCGGAGGAGCGTGTAGGTAGGCCTATACAGTCATGAGGTGGAAGCAAATACGCTCTCATCACGAAAATGGTGCAGAACTCGATTAGCTGATGACGTACCTGCGGCGGTAGAGTTCGCTCGTGAGGAGGAGGAGGAGGAGGAGGAGTAAGAGGAGGAGGTAGAGGAGGAGGAGGAGGAGGAGGAGATACAGGTATTCCGGGGGTCTGGGGATGTTATAGTAGAGGAAGCCGTCATGAGACTCTAGTCTGTAACAACACCGAAATATATATATATATATATATATATATATATATATATATATATATATATATATATATATATATATATATATATATGTGTGGTGTGTGTGTGTGTGTGTGTGTGTGTGTGTGTGTGTGTGTGTGTGTGTGTGTGTGTGTTGTGTGTGTGGTGTGTGTGTATACGTGTTTTAAGTACATATGTATATATATATATATAATATATATATATATATATGTATATGTGTTTAAGTATATATGTATATATATATACATATATATATATATATATACATATATATATATCTGTATATATATATACATATATATATATATATCATATATATCATATATATAAGTGTGTGTGTGTGTGTGTGTGTGTGTGTGTGTGTGTGTGTGTGTGTGTGTGTGTGTGTGTGTGTGTGTGTGTGTGTGTGTGTCTGTGTGTGTGTGTGTGTGTGTGTATGTGCGTGTGTGTGTGTACGAGTATATGTGTATGTATACATACATACATACATACATACATATATGCATACATGTCTGCATGCATACATACATACATACATACATACATACATATATTCATACATACATACATACATATATGCATACATGTCTGCATACATACATACATACATATATATACATACATGGATACATACATACATACATACATACATACATACATAGATACATACATACATACAGGCATACAGGCATACATACATACATACATACATACATACATACATACATACATACATACATACATACATACATACATACATATATGCATACATACACACTTGATTCAGAATAACGTTGATAAGAGAGCCTGTCATGCGACCTATTGGTTCGAAGTCGGCTACTGAGATGAGATAAAATAGAGGAAGGAGAGGAGAGATAACACTTGCGCGCCTCCATGGGCTGTTGGAAGACCCTGATGGCCTTCCTTTGGGCTCCTGGGGGCCTTCTTGGAGACTCTTTGAACTTCTGGAGACGCTCTTGGAGACTCTTTGAGCTTCTGGAAAAGCTCTTGGAGACTCTTTGAGCTTTTAGAGATGCTTTTGGAGACTTTGATCTTCTAGGACCCATTTAGAGACTTCTTCAAGCTTCTGGAAATGCACTTTGAGACTCTTCGAGCTTCTGGAGACGGTTTTGGAGACTCTTTGAGCGTCTGGAGACACTCTTGAAGACTCTTTGAGCTTCTGGAGATGTTCTTGGAGACTGTGAGCATCTAGAGACTCTTTTGGAGACTCCTCAAGCTTCTGGGGGTGCTCTTGGAGACTCATTGAGCTCCGGAGATTCGATGGAAACACTTGTGTTCTTCTCTCAGCTGAATAAAATCGCCTGGAGGCAAAGTGGAGCCAAATCTTATCAAATGACTTGAATTACGAAGGGGTTTTACCGTGAAAGGGATATTGATTGAACTGAGGATGGGTATCTTGAAGTGGTTTAAGTGAATGGGTGTTTAGGCGAAGGGTAGGTGGAAGTGAAGGAGAGACGAAGTGAAGGGAAGATAAGATGATAATGTAAGAAGGGTAGGTGAAGGGCGTAGCAAGAACTAATATGTTGTTTGTGAATCACTGAAAGGGTTAAGAAAATGATAAATAAAGAAAGATGGAGAATGTAGAGGAAGAGGAGGAGAAGGAGGATAAGTAATAGTAAGAGATGGTGATGAGGGTGATGGTGGAGATGGTGGTAGTGGTGGTGTTGGTAGAGGTGGTGATAGTGGTGGTAGAGATAGTGATAGTGGTGATAGTAGAGGTGGGGGTGGCAGTATTAGGGAAGAAGACGAGGAAGAACTGGAGGAAGAAAAGGAAGACAATGTAGGCATGAAGTGGAGAGAGGGAAAGAGAGAATAAGAATATGCAAATGAGGAGGAAGTGAATAAGAAAGGAAGCAAAGATGTAAGAGGGAAAAGATAACAAGCTGAAGAAAGACGAATACAAGAACAAAAAATTAGAAGAAGAAGAAGAAGAAGAAGAAGAAGATGAGAAAATGAGAACCAGAAGGAGTTAATAAAGGAGGAAGAAAGAGAAGGAGAAAGAAAAAGAGAGAGAGGAGGGAGTCAAGTGGACCGATAAAAGTCGAATACAAGAACGAAAAAAAAAGGAAGAATAGGAAGTGAGGAAGAAGAGAAGAAAGGGAGGAGGAAGCGAAGGAGGAGAAAGGGGAGGAAGAGGAGGAAGAAAAAACGAGGATGGAAAGGATGAGGGGAAGAAGAGGAGGAGGGGCTGGAGGAAGAAGAAGAAGAAGAGGGGGAGAAGGA
>NC_134818.1:33773802-33786302 GCF_046742065.1 Oratosquilla oratoria
GAATAGCCTGACGTAGACCATAATAAAGCCTTTGAAGTGTGACAAAAGGAAGAATGGATGTGTTGTGAGATTTCTATTAAGATTTAAGAGCAGACTTTCGGCTGGGTCAGTGACTCAAGGAGGAGCAGGAGGAGGAGGAGGAGGAAGAGGAGGGGAAAGACGAGGAAGAGGAAGGGAAGGAGTAGGCCGGGGAAGAGGGAGAGGAGGGGAAGAAGGAAAAGGAAGGTGGTGAGGAGGAGAAGAAATGAGGAAGGGGAAGGGGAATAGTTATGGATATAGTTATGATGAGGAAGGTGGTGGTGGTGGTGGTGGTGGTGGTGGTGGTGGTGGTGGTGGTGGTGGTGGTGGTGGTGGTGGTGGTGGTGGTGGTGGTGGTGGTGGTGGTGGTGGTGGTGGTGGTGGTGGTGGTGGTGGTGGTGGTGGTGGTGGTGGTTATAGGGAGGAAGAGGAAGAAAGGGAAGAAGACACAGACAAATAACTTAAAATTATGGGAATGCATTGAGGTACCATACATTATGGGACGGATGGGTGAGACAGGAATGTATGGGGGGGGGAAGAGAGAGACAAGATAGTATAAAGGGTGTGGGGGGATATAAAATTATGGGGAAGGTGGGAAAGGGGAGGAGGATTGGGAAAGAGGTAGTCTCAGGCACCAAATCAGGTCGAGGCGTCGAGGGGGGGGGGGAATGGGTGTGGGGGGGATGTGAAATTGGATGGAGGGAAAGGGGGGTATTGGGGGGAAGGGTCTCAGGCACTGAGTCGGGTCGAGGCTTTGGGGGGATAGGGGAGAAAGTGTGTGTGGGGGGGGGAAGTTCATTAATGCAAATACTCGAGAAACGTTCCCGTTCTTGAAGTCTTCTTCCTAATAAGGAAAGGCACCGCCAGCGTGGGAACGGACCCGCGTGACGTTGTCGGGGGGTGGGGGGGAGAAGGTAGCACGAAGTGAGGAGGTAAGTAGGTAGGGCGAGTGGGGAGGAAATGGATAGGGCGAGTGGGGGGAAGTAGGTAGGGGAAAATGGGGGATGTAGTGCCTATGGGGAGGAATTAAAGCGAGTGGGGAAAAGTAGGTGGGGCTGAATGGGTAGAAGGTTGGGGGAAGTGGGGGGGTAAGTAGGTAGGGCGAAGTGGGGGCCTAAGTAGATAGGGTTGATGGGGAATAAATAGGTAGGGCGAGTGGGTAGTAAGTAGGTAGGGCGTGTGGGGGGAAGTAGGTAGGGCGAAATATGGGGAGTAAGTAGGTAGGGCAAGTGGGGGAAGTAGGTAAGGTGAAATATGGGGGTGAATAGGTAGGGCGAGTGGGGGGAAGTAAGTAGGGCCAAGTGGGAGGTAATTAGGTATGGCGAAATATGGGGGGGGAATAGGTAGGGTGAGTAGGGGAGAAGTAGGCAAGTGGCGAGCAAGATAAAACGAAATGAAGACAAGCGAAGCAAACTGAAGACAAGCGAAGCAAATTGAAGACAAGCGAAGCCAACTGAAGACAAGCGAAGCAAACTGAAGACAAGCGAAGCAAACTAAAGACAAGCGAAGCGAAATGAAGATGGTAGAAGCAAAATAAAGACAAACCAAGCGAAATGAAGACAACGTAAGTGAAATAAAGACAAGTCATATTGAGATAGAGACAAGTGGAGCGATTTGAAGACAAGTGAAGCGTAGTGAAGACAAAAGGAGAAAAAGGGAAGACAAGCAGTGTAAAGAGAGGACAGACGAAGAGAAGCTACGACAAGCGAAACGAAGTGAAGACAACTAAAGCAAAGCTAAATGGAGATACTAGAAGTATGACAGTAGAAGTTGGGGGGTTTAATTGGAAAAAGGGGAGAGTATTTGAAGGGGAAAGGGTAAGGGGAGAAGAAGGATAAGGTATATAGGGGGGAGAAGGAGGGAGAATGGAAGGTAGGGAGCTTAAGGAGATAAATTTTAGGGGGGTTGGGGGAGAAGGTGGGGAGGTTATGAGGATGGGGGGAAGTTATGGGCCTAGTAACTATATACTAGGCTTTGGCTTCTTATAACCTTTTGGGGATCTTCCCTAATAAGCTGGTTACAGGTCTGAGAATGGGATGGGGGGGGGGAGAAGGGAGTGGGAGGGGGAAGGGGGAAGAGAAAAGTAGGGGAGAGGAGAGAAAGAGTGAATGGGGAAGAGGGGACAAAGGGGAGAAAAGAGAAGGGGAGACGGAGAGAAAGAGGAACAGGGAAAAGAGTAATATATGGTGAAGTAATGGAGAATCTGCCCTTGTTCACACTAGCGGTTTGGACCGCGGCGGTTCAATTACAGTGTAAGTTAATGGAGGCCCTAACACACAAACGTGCGGTTTTTCCTTAACTATGCGGTACCGCCGCGGTTTACGCGCGATTCAAACCACCAGTGTGAACAGGGCCTTCTAGATAGAGAGAGAGATCTGCAGGTTCTTCCAAGGGACGAAAATGTCGTGGAAATATATACACATAGTAAAGCGTAGACAAGAATGCATGTATGTACGTGTATATGTGAACGTGTGTATATTTGTACAAAAATATACATGTATGCACACGACCGTCCATTTGTCTGAATACTGATAAAATAATATCCATACATTGATTTATTTATTTGAATATCAAAATCATCCCCCCCCTAAAAAAAAAAACCCAAAATATATATATCAACCCCCTTCCTCCTCAAAAACGAAGTAGAATACACGAAAGAAAATAAAAACCAAAGAAAACATTGAAAGGGCGAATCTGTTCACGATTCTTCATATTTGTGGTCTGGGATGAGACAGGCCAGCCAGCTTTCAGCATTCCAGAATTCTGTGAACCCGACTCCTGAAGCCAAAATCATTTTTGCCCTAAATCAGCTGTGCTTCGTAGAGAGAGAGAGAGAGAGAGAGAGGGAGACATGCAATAAAATCTGGTTACATAAAAAAGTAAAACCATACGAAATGATATGTACATTATTATGATTTTTTTTTTTTTTTTTTTTTTTTTTTTTTTTTTTTTTTTTTTTTTTTAAGATGGAGGACCTAAGATGAGATGGGGCTACCTCACTTATAAGGATAGACAAAAATCTTGGTATATAGATAGATAAATAATAATTATAAAATAGATGATAAATCAAACGCGAGACGCTTCCAAAAGAAAAGAAATATGTTTTGATAGAGAAATTAAAGTTTTATATGGTTTCAGAATTCGTCAACATGTGAAAAGGTTGCCTGTATTTTAACACGTTTGTGTACATACACTGGGCAGCAAACGTCAGCAAAAAAGGTCTAAAATCTAGAACGAAATGTTGAACTAATTAGATAAATACAAATCGGGCTTGTATGTGTGCATGCGCGCGCGTGTATGTACGTGTGTATGTATGTGTGTAAATATACGTATATATGGTACATGTACGGCTATATTTATATATTTGTACACGCAAACATAAACGCTTAAACAAACACATACACAAGCAGAGAGAGAGAGAGAGAGAGAGAGAGAAAGGGCGTGGGGGTGAGAAAGAGAAAATGGACAGATAGATACAATATATGTAAATCTGCATGCAGCTTATGTATGCGTGCATAAATGCATGTATAATTACAATAGCCAGGGAAATGGAGAGGAAGGAAGACTCTGCCGGAGAAATAATTGGTAAAGGAAGGGAATGCAAGGAATTGAAGGAGAGCGTGGAGGGAGAGCGTGGAGTGGAAGTCACTGATTTAGGAGCTGAAAGAGGTGCCTGGTTACATCGAGATGAGTGAGAGGAGGAGGAGGAGGAGGAAGAAGAAGAGAAATTGGAGAAGGAAAACTTAAAGAGAGGTGTATTGCGAAGAGGAGGAGGAGGAGAAGAGAGGTTTACAAGTAGGAGGAGTAGTGGGGGGAAATGAAGGAAGACACCCAGGAAAAGGAGGGAAAGGAAGAGGAGGTGGTGTGCGGTGGAGGAGGAAGAGGTGGTGCTGGAGGAGGAGGAGGAGGAGGATGATCAGAATCCAGAAAGAGGCTAGGAGAAGAAACTAAAAATAAAGCGGAGGAAGAGAAGAAAAGGAAGAAGAAACAACTTATTATCAGAAGCTTCGGAGAAGTTCAAAGTCGAAAAACATTAACTTCCCCCTTAAAACTAAGAACAGACTTTACCTGAATGAAAGTGTTTCTTTGGCCAGAATTAACTGAATCAAGTATTTTACTCTGTCGTCGGGGTTAAAGTCACATTGGGTCATGCTACGTTCGCAAATTTCACATCGAAAACTCAAAATTTCGAGAAGAATTTTCGGGAGAACCAGAAGCTCCTGAAACTTCTTTGTGGATTTTGGGCAGACTCCACGAACTCGACACCGAAAACTCAAAATTTGGAGAAGAATTCTTCGGGAGAGCCATAAGCTCCAGACATTCTTTTGTGGCTTTTTGGTTTTGGTCAGACTCCACGAACTCGATATTGAAAACTCGAAATTTCGAGAAGAATTTTCGGAATATCCAAAAGCTCCTGATACTTCTTCGTGGTTTTGGATTTTGGTCAGACTCCATGAAATCGACATCAAAAACTAAAATTTTCGAGAAGAGATATCTGGATGACCAGAAGCTCCTGAGACTTCTTCATGGGTTTTGAATTTTGGTCACACTCCACGAACTCATCATCGAAAACTCAAATATCTAGAAGAATTTTCAGGGGAACCAGAAGCTTCTGAGACCTTTTCGTGGCTTTTGGATTTGGAGGGCCGCGTAGTAGCCCTGTGGGTACCGTGCCGAACTCACGAACACGTCTTGGGTTCGATACCCGGGACCCGCTATGTCTATGTCGCTTGGGTCTCCGACAGCCCTGGCCAGGCGGGGAGGCAACCCAAACATCGGCTGAAAAAAGATCTGATTGCCGCACCTGACGTTTGCTCTACCAAGGGTTTCTCATTCCCCCTTTTTTCAGATCACGAACTCGAGACTGAAAATCAAAATTTCGAGAAGAATTTTCGGGAGAACCCGAGGACCTTATTCGCTCAAAGGGAACCTTGAGAATGGTTTGTCTTTATTCTGGTTGTCGCAAGACCCTTAGCTAGCCGGATCTGCTCCCCATCTGTTGAATTAAATCATCTGACGGAGCATAATAAATGTTTTAAAGTGTGTCACAATACTGAAGATATTCAGGCAAGGAATGTAAGGTTATTATTGTAATGAAGAAGTATTTTGGCATACTAACACAATGACCGATATAATAGATAAATTAATAGATAAGTTAATTGTAAAAAATTATGTCAATCGCTTTTGCTAATCTATATCTTAGACATTACCAGACAATTTTAATCAGTTTGAAAGCTTAACCCCCTTTCGTCATATAATAGAACAGCGCTTTATCTCTGAGAAATTCGATGCGTTACCAAACGATATTTTTCATTTAAGGCGATCCATAAACTTCCCGCTGAAGTATTATATGTATACACACGCACACACACACACATACACACACACACACACACACACACACACACACACACACACACACACACACACACACATATATATATATATATATATATATATATATATATATATAGCACACACACATATATATATATATATATGTATATATATGTATGTATGTATGTATGTATGTATGTATTTTTTGTATTTTATTTACTATTTCCTAGTTCTAATGTAGCCAATGATCTAATTTTGAGAACATAATCAGCATTAGGACATGAATAAATAAATAAGTAAATAAACAAATACATTGACGAAGAAAACGGCAAAAGAACTACGAAAAAAGAAGGGGAAAAAATCGTCAATGAAAATGTTGTCGATATTTTTGGCCCGTGTGCTCGCCCCTTAATTAAGAGATGGCCCTCGGGGACAACCTGGGCTTAAATGGGAGGCTAAAAGCCAAGACGTTCTCAGCCCTTTTGCTCCAGGCGCGGGGGGAGGGGGTGGGGGGGAGCGTGCGAGGCTTAGGGGAGTTCCTTAATCTAATCTATAACATTTCGTTGCATAAGAAGGTTTCCCTGGCTGAATGAAATCACCTGACGGTAACCAGAAGAAAGACATGTTTTCATTAGCGGCAGGAAAACCCTTAGCAAAAATAAATAGATAAACAAAATTAAATGATAATAAAAAATAAATAAATAAGCAAGCAAATAAAATAAATCAATAAATAATATATATATAAATACATATATACATATACATATATATATATATATATATATATATATGTATATATATATATACTCGTATATATTTGTGTTCTTAGGTGTGTGTGTGTGTGTGTGTGTGTGTGTGTGTGTGTGTGTGTGTGTGTGTGTGTGTGTGTGTGTGTGTGTGTGTGTGTGTGTGTGTGTGTGTGTGTGTGTGTGTGTGTGTGTGTGTGTGTGTGTGTGTGTGTGTGTGTGTGTGTGTGTGTGTGTGTGTGTGTGTGTGTGTGTGTGTGTGTATGTATGTGTATGTATGTGTCATCCCCACCATAAAGACCGACTATTTATCTTTCAAGAAAAACAACCAACCTCGTCCGAAAAGCCAAAGACCCTATGGTCCTCAAAAGACCCACAAAGAACCTCGAGTCTCACTCCAACACCAAGGAACTCGAAACTCTTTTGCCCAGACATCGTCCTTACCCTTGACTTTACTCTCGTCCCCAACTGTGCGAAGAGCCACTCTGGACGTAATCCTTTAGCGGCTTTTGTCCTGTGGAGGTTACGAGGGCAATATACTAAGGTCCACCTCGACGCTAGCCTTCAAGGAGAACCTTGAGGGCTATTATCCTGTAGGGACTTTCAATCCGGAGACGTTATCTTTCTTCGTTTCTCTAAGAAGTTCAAAGCGCGCCCTTCGGTTTGAAGTTAGGTTAAATGGGTCCCGACCCCTTCTAGAAGGGTACTCCCCCCACGACCCTCCCCCCACGTGACCTGAACAAAATCGTCTGTGGTTAAACAGAATAAAGTATATCAACCAGGGACCGGAACAGTATTGAAACTGGTTTCGGAGCGTGTCACTGGTCCGGTCTGAAGTTTCATGAACCACTTCAGATGGTTTCAGATGGCTCGTGAAGGTTCGAAACGGTCTCCAAGTCGCCAGATGGCTCCTAACAAGGCTTACGAGGCTTCGGGATTCGAAACAGCTTCGGAACTGTTGCCATACTGACCCAAGACTGGACAAAAGAGGAGGGAAGGGAGGGAAAAATGGAGAGGAGAAAGATGAAGAATTCGGATGGGAGGGGGGCAAAGGGAGGGAAGGAGGGAGGTTGGGAGGGAAGGGAAAGGGAGGGTAGGAGGGAGGTTGGGAGGGAAGGGAGGGAAAATGGAGAGGATAAAGGTGAAGAATTTGGATGGTGGGGAGGAAGGGAGGGAAGGAGGGAGGTTGGGAGGGAAGGGAAAGGGAGTGTAGGAGGGAGGTTGGGAGGGAAGGGGGTGAAATTTGGAGAGAAAAAAAGATGAATAATTTGGATGGGAAGGGGGCAAATGGAGTAAAGGAGGGAGTTTGGGAGGGAAGGGAAAGGGAGGGGAAGAGGGAGGTTGGGAGGGAAGGGGAAGGGAGGGTAGGAGGGAGGCTTGGAGGGAAGGGAGGGAAAATGGAGAGGAGAAAGATGAAGAATTTGGATGGGGGAAAAGGGAGGGAAGGTGGGAGGTTGGGAGAGAAGGGAAAGGGAGGGTACGAGGGAAGTTTGGAGAGAAGGGGGGGGGAAAGTTGGAGAGAAAGAAAGATGAAGAATTTGGATGGGGGAAAAGGGAGGAAAGGAGGGAGGTTGGGAGGGAAGGGAAAGGGAGGGTAAGAGGGAGGTTGGGAGGGAAGGTGGGAAATTTGGAGAGAAAAAAGATGAAGAATTTGGAGGGGGGGAAAAGGGAGGGAAGGAGGGAGGTTAGGAGGGAAGGGAAAGGGAGGGTAGGAGGGAGGTTGGGAGGGAAGGAGGGAATTTTGGAGAGAAAGAAAGATGAAGAATTTAGATGGAAGGGGGAAAAGGGAGGGGAGGAGGGAGGTTGGGAGGGGAGGAAAGGGAGGGTAAGAGGGAGGTTGGAAGGGAAGGGGGGAATTTGGAGAGAAAGAAAGGTGAAGAATTGGGTAGGGGGAAAAGGGAGGGAAGGAGGGAGGGAAGGAGGGAGGTTAGGAGGGAAAGGAAAGGGAGGGTAGGGGGGAGGTTGGGAGGGAAGGAGGGAATTTTGGAGAGAAAGAAAGATGAAGAATTTGGATGGAAGGGGGGCAAAGGGAGGGAAGGAGGGAGGTTGGGAGGGAAGGGAAAGGGAGGGTAAGAGGGAGGGTAAGAGGGAGGTTGGGAAAGAAGGGGGAGAATTTGGAGAGAAAGAAAGATGAAGAATTTGTACGGGAGGGAAAAGAGAAGGGATAGTGTGTAGTCGGAACATGGAGGGTAGGAGGGAGGTTAGGATGAAGGGAGGGGAGGAGGGGAAATTGGGGAGAGAGAAAGGGGAAGAATTTGAAAGGGAGGGAAGGGTGAAGGGGGAAGGGAGGGAGGGAAAGTGTAGATGGGAGGGTAAAAGATCATATATCCATGGAAGGGAGGGAAAGAGGGAGGGTAGAGAGGTAGAGGGGGGAGGGCATGGAAGGGTTGAGAAGGGGGGGAGGGAAGTGAAGTGAAGGGAAGTACGAATAGACCAATAGCACAACAGAAGAGGAAGGGAAGGAGTGAGGGGAAACATGAAGGAAAAAAATGAGGACAAAAGTGCAGGAAATGAAAAGGGGAAAAGAGGGGAGGAAGCAGACAAGATCGGGGGGAAGAGGAGTATAAGACGGAATTAAAAAGGGGAGAGTAGTCGAGGGGGAGAGGAGGAGGAAGAAGAGAGTGGGAAGAGAATAGGAAGAAGAGGGGAGAGTAGTCGAGGAGGAGAGGAGGAGGAAGAAGAGAGTGGGAAGAGAATAGGAAGAAGAGGGGAGAGTAGTCGAGGAGGAGAGGAGGAGGAAGAAGAGAGTGGGAAGAGAATAGGAAGAAGAGGGGAGAGTAGTCGAGGAGGAGAGGAGGAGGAAGAAGAGAGTGGGAAGAGAATAGGAAGAAGAGGGGAGGTAAGGAGAAGGTAAGAGGTAAGGGGAATGGATGGATTGAAGGAAGAAGGGGAAATAGGTGAAAAAGAAGAGGGGAGAAGAGTAAAGGGGAAGAAAGAAGGCGAGGGAGGTAGAGGAAAGGGAGAGAGGAGAAAGAGGAAAGGTGATGACAGTGCAGGAAGAGGAGGAGGAAGGAGAGTAGGGGACTGAAGAAGAGGAGGAGGAGGAGGAGGTGCAGAAAGAAGAAAAAGTAGAATAAGAAGGGAAGGTGACTGAAGAAGAAGAAGAAGAGGAGGAGGAGGAGGAGGAGGAGGAGGAGGAGGCAGGAGAGTATGGGACTGAAGAAGAGGAGGAGGAGGAGGTGGAGAAAGAAGAAGTAGAATAAGAAGAGAAGGTGACTGAAGAAGAGGAGGAGGAAGAGGAGGAGGAGGGAAATGAGGCTAAAGAGGGGAAGGAGAGAGAGCCGCTTGAAGAAGAAGAATAATAGAAGCGGGGGGCGAGGTGAAAGAGGAAATGGTGAACTGAAACAAGGAAAGGAAACAGAGGAAATGGAGAAACAAAAGAGAAGGAGAAGCAGGAGGACAAAGAGGAGGTAAAGGAAGAGAAAGAAGGAGGACGAGGAGGAGGAAGAGGACGAGGAGGAGGAAGAGGAGGAGAATAACTCTAGAGTAGAGGAGTCGAGCGATCAGGTGAAGCAGGGGGACAAAGAGGAGGTAAAGGAAGAGAAAGAAGGAGGACGAGGAGGAGGAAGAGGAGGAAGAGGGTGATGAGGAGGAAGAGGAGGAGAATAAATCTAGAGTAGAGGAGTCGAGCGAACTGGGGAACGAAATAAAAATAAATAAATAAATAAATGAATAAATAACTAAATAAATGGAGGTCAAAGGGAAGCTTCCTCTCTCTTCTTTCTTTTCTCTTCTCTCTTCTCTTACTTCCTCTCTCCTTTGTTCTCCTATCCCTTCTCCTCCTCTCCCTCTTCTCCCCCTCCTCTCTCCTCCTCTCCCACTCCTCTCCCTTTCTCTTCCCATCTCCCCACCTCCTCATTCCTCCTCATGCTCTCTACTCCTCACCTCTCCTCTTTCCACTCCTCTTCTCATCTCCCTATCTCACCCACTCCTCCTCATACTCTCTATTCCTCTCCCTCCTCTCCCCTCCTCCTCCTCCTCTCTCCTCCACTCCCTTCTCTTCCTCCCCCTCGTCTCATTTTCTTTTTGTTTCTCTTCCCTCCTCTCTTCTCCTCTACTCCATTTCCTTCCACTTCTCTCTACTCCCCTCTTCCCCCCCCTTCTTCCCCCTCCTTTCAATTCCTTCCCCCTTCCTCCCTTCAAAAACCATAAAGAACAGCGAGAACACTTCAAAGAACATTACCAAGAGCATAACAGTATCAAAGAACTTGAGAACGTGGAGGAGAAGGTGGGAAAGGTGGATTTTCCCCTCCCTCCCTTCCCCCCGGGGTGGGGAGGGGGAGGGGGAGGGGGGGAGGGGGAAGCAAAGTAGACCTGTCAGAGATGCGAGTGAATTGAAGAACAACGAAAGAACAAACAAGAGAGAACAGATGAACAAAGACATAACAAACACGAGTGACAATGAAGCCAACAAATCTGGTTGTGGCACAGATATGTCTCGAAAACACAGAGGAACAATGACTTAGAAAACGGGAAGGACGTTACAGAAAACGGGATAAGTAGTGCAGAAAACGGGATAAACGTTACAGAAAACGAGATGTGGTTATGAAAACGGAATTGGCCATATAGAAAACCGGATAAAAACTACAAAAACTTGATGAGTGTTACAGAAAACGGGATGTGCATTACAGAAAAATAAAACAGCGTTACCGAAAACGGAAAGAGCTTTAGAGAAAACGGGATAAACGTTAAAAAAAAAATGGGATGCACACTATGGAAAACGGGAGGGATGTTACACAAAACTGAATAAGCGTGACAGTAAACGGATATTTCATACAGTAAAATGTAAAGACAGCAGAACTGTACAGAAAACGGTGTTGCAGAAAATGGGATAGTTTTAGAGAAAACGGGATGAGTGTTATTAAAAAAACCGGCATGAGCGTAAAGAACACAAAGGGATTATTGTTACATAAACCACTTGAGCACAGAAACAATTATATGAGAAAAAGTATAAAAAGAAATGCACATGCATAAACTTAAAAGGAGATAGAGAGAACGGGGTTAATGTAAAAGAAAAACGGGATGAGTGTTAAAGAAAACGGGATGAGCGTATAGAAAACGGTATGAGCCTAAAATAAAACGGGATGAGGGTAATGAAAACGGGATGATCATAAAAGAAAACGGGATGAGCATAAAAGAAAATGGGATGAGCGTTAGATAATAAAAAACGAAGTGAGCGTATGAAAAATGGCCGTATAAAAGTAAACTTAGTGCCCATAAAGAAAAAGGGTATGTGCGCTAAAGAAAACGGTATAAGCGCATAGAAAACGGGATGAGCATAACAGAAAACGGGATGAGAGTAATGAAAACTTAGTGATCGTAAAGAAAAAACGGGATGAGAGTTAAAGAAAATGGAATGAAGATATAGAAAATGGTATGAGTATAACAAAAAATTGAATTACTCTGAAAGAAAACGTAATGAGTGTAAGGACGATAGAAAACGGAATGTATGATGACGTCAAAGAACTCCAGAAGAGTGGGGGGAGGGGGGAAAGGGGGGTTGGGGAGAAAGATGTTGGGAGGAAAGGGGGGATTGGGGAGGATAATGAAGCTTTGGATAAGAAAATGTCTAATGCAGAAAGAAAGTGGTAACAGAAAACGGAGAAGAAAAGAGTTGTGGAGACAAAGAAAATGGAGAATGAGTAGAAAGAGCTTCAGATGAGAATAGAAAGGAGAAACGATAGAGATAGGAAAGAGAGAGAAATGGGAAGAGAGAGAAGAGGACACGGAGAGAAGAAAGAGAGGGAGGAAGAAGAAGACAAAGAAGAATCGTAGAAATGAGACAAACAGATCAAGGGAAAGAAAAAGGAAGAAAAAGTAAAATATTTAGTCAAGAAAGCGAGAAAGTGCGTATAAGGAAATGAAGAAAAAATAGGAAAATGATAATACGAAAACGAAGATGAATGAGAATGAAAACAAATAAAAAGAAGAATGTAATAAGAAGAAATACAAAGGAAGCGAAGAAAGAAGAGGAAGAGGAACAGATGAAGAAGAATTAAAAAAAAAACAAGAGGAGAAGGTGGAGGAGGAGGAGGAGGAGGAGGAGAAGGAAGAGGAGGAGGAGGAGGTGGTGAAGACGAAAATAAGCGAGAAGAAGAATAATGCGAAGAAAGAATTAGAAGGTAAAGGAAAAAGATGAAGAAATAAAGGGAAGACGTCAAGAGGACAGTATGGAGAACGCTTGTGGAGGGAAGTGGAGGGGTGAGGAGGGACCTGGAGGGAAGAGGAGGGATAAGGAGGCTCGTGTAGAGCTAAGTAGGGAAGTGGAGGGGTGAGGAGGGACCTGGAGGGAAGAAGAGGGATAAGGAGGGTAGTGTACAGCCGAGGAGGGAAGTGGAGGGGTGAGGAGGGACCTGGAGGGAAGAGGAGGGATAAGGAGGGTAGTGTAGAGCTGAGGAG
>NC_134818.1:33793527-33798527 GCF_046742065.1 Oratosquilla oratoria
AGGGGGGGGGGGGGGGGGGGGGGGGGGGGGTGGGTGGGGGGGGGGGGGGGGGGGGGGGGGTGGTTTTGGTTGTGTTGTGGGGGGGGGGGGGGGGGGTGGTGGGGGTGGGGGGTGGTGGGGGTTGTGTTTTGTTGTTGTGTTGGGGGGGGGGGGGGGGGAGGGGGGGGGGGGGGGGGGGGGGGGTGGATGGATATGTGGGGGATGTGTGGGGTGTAGGGTGGGGGGTGGTGGGGTGGGGTTTGTGGGGGGGGTTTGGGGGTGGGGGGGGGGGGTTTTTGTTTGGGTGGTGGGGGGGGGGTGTGGGGGGTGGGGGGGGGGGGGGGGGAGGGGGGGGGGTGGTGTGGGTGGGGGGGGGGTGGTGTTTGGGGTGTGGGTGTGTATAGGGTGTGGTTTGTAAGGGGGGATGGTGATTTAGGTGGGTGTGGGGGTGTGGTTTGTTTAAGTGTGTTGTTGTTGGTGTTGGTGTTTTGGTTGGGTGGTTAGTGTGTGTGTGTGGGGGTGGTAGTGGTGGTGTTAAGTGTGTTGGTGGGTTTGTGGTGGTTTGTATGGGTGGTATTTGTGTGTGGTGTTTGTGTTGTTTGTATTGTTGTGGTTGTTGTAGTTGGTAGAGTTGGTGGTGTTTGTTGTGATTGTATGGGTTTTTTGGAGTTTTGTTGTGAGTTGTTTTGTGGGTGTTGATTTGGGGGTTGGTGGTTTATGTGGGGTTGTGGTGTTTTGGTGTGGAGTGGGGGGGTGTGTGTATTGTGTTTGGGGATTGCTTTCGCAGTTGATGGCGATGATGACAGTGATTATTATGAAGGGCAGACCACTGATGATGATGATGATGACAGCGCTGACGTAAGAGATGGTGATAATGATAGTGATGGTGGTGCTGGAGGAGTGACAAGGGGTGGTGGAAGTGGTGATAGTGGTGGTGGTGGAAGTGGTGGTGATGATAATGATGGTGGTGGTGATAATGATGGTGGTTGTGGTGAGGGTGGTGGAAATGGCGATAATTGTGGTGGTGATAATGATGGTGGTTGTGGTGAGGGTGGTGGAAATGGTGATAATGGTGGTGGTGATAATGATAATGGTGGTGGTGAGGGTGGTGGAAATGGTGATAATAATGGTGGTGAGGGTGGTGGATATGGTGATAGTGGTGGTTGTGGTAGTAGTGATAATGATGGTGATAATAATGGTGGTGGTGATAATGATGGTGGTGGTGTTGGTGATGGTGAAAATAAAAAATATCAAATAGTAATGCCAACAATATGGCAATATTCAGAGTCCAGCTGGGGACAATTGTGGAGGAAGGAAAGTGGAGGGTTACTTTTTTGTGGAGGGGATGGAGAAGAATAATGAAAATGCAGGTATTGGCCATGTATAAAAGATGGAAGAGAATGTTTGGAGTGGAGTTCACATGTGGAGGGAATGGAGGAAATTTATGGAGGACGTTGTTTTTATGGAGGAGAGCGAAGAAGCCAAGAGATAGAAGGTACTGGTAACGTGGAGGGGTGTGTGTGGAGTGAATGGAGGTAATTCCTTGCATAGATATGAAAGAGGCCACTACCAACTCGTATATGGAGGGAGATGGAGGGCAGCGTGTTTGTGGAGGGTTATGGAGTATAGTGACTAAGGCATTAGATGGAGGATACCACCCATATGGAGTAGGAAATAGTGACTTTTATGGAGGAGAGGAAGTGGAGTGTATGGGGGGGAGGAGGCAGTTAAATGGAGGTAGAGGATAGATAAAAGATGGAGGGGAGAAAAGGCATATGGAGAGAAAAGGAGTGAGTGGAGTGGAGGGGAATAACTTTGTGGAAGTTTGAATAAGTCAAACTGTTTCTACATAATCACACGCTTAAACCCGCTTAGGCAAATAAAGTATCTTTACTCTCACTCTTCTTCATACAGTGACGTAAACAGATATATATACAAGGAAGTACCCAGTTACCCGTAAGTTTATACATTCATGGTGTATATATATATATATATATATATTTATATATATATATATATATATAAATATATATATAATAATATATATATGATGAAGGTGGAAAAAGAAGTCATGGGTCTAGTTCCGAGTTCCTGAGTTTATTCCTAACCGGTTTCGCTCTATGCTTCTTCAGAGGAAACCGGTCAGGAATAAACTCGGTCAGGAATAAACCGGTCAGGAATAAACTCAGGAACTCGGAACTAGACCCGTGACTTCTTTTCCCACCTTCATCAACTTGTCACAATGTACCAGCATATATATATATATATATATATTTTCTTCTTTTTTACGAAAGACCATATGATCACAAGTAACATACACGCGCAGTAAGGAACTAAGGAGATATGAAGGAAGTAAGGAGAAAGACAATTGCCCAATCTCCTCACCGCACTTTATTTTCACCTTTTCAACCTTTTCATTCTTCTTCTCCCTTCGTCTTCTCCCTTTTTCATTCCCCTTGTCTCCCTCTTCCTCTCTGTTATCGTCTTCTTTGTACTCCCTTTCCTTTTCATTCTGCCTTTCATTTGTGTTCTTCAGTGCAGTTATTGTTGCTTTTATAGATATGGATGATTACAATTGCAAATCGGGATTCCTGAAACAGATGACACAGAAGAGAATGTTGTCACACATAGAAGACATACACATACATGCACAACATGTATTTAATACAAACACAATATATACATTATGTCACACATATATGTACAATATTTATTTGATATACATATAGTATATACATTGTTGTTACACAGATAAAAAATATACATTATGTACATGTACGCAATATACACACAGTATATTCAATGTTATCACATAGACAAAAAAACATATATGTACAACATGTATTTAAGATAAAACACACACACACATATATATATATATATCTTCTATAATATAATATATATATGTATATATATATATTATATATACTATATAATATGTATACATACATATATATATATTTTATATATACACATATATATATATATATTAGTATACTATAATTATATAGATGTTGTGTGTGTGTGTGTGGTGTGTGATTGTGTGTGAGTGTGTGTGTGGTGTGTGTGTGTGTGTGTGTGTGGTGTGTGTGTGTACATATAGACATTTATGTAACATGTATGTGTATAATACTTCATATATATATATATATATATATATTATATATGTTGATATATCTCTATATATATAATATATGTATATATAACAATATATATATATATATATATATATATATAATATAAATATATATCGTTATATTTACAGTATATATTGATTTAAACTATGACAAATGCTAACTGAAGGTGGAGGAAATATACCGAGGAATAATGGAGGAAATTTCACTGCCTTAACGTTTTCGACCCTTAGGTCCGATCAACAAAGCTTTACAATAAAGTTAGAACAAAGGACATTTCATAACCACAGGCATAGTCATCCCCCCCCCCCCCCCCCCCCCCCTTCTCACAGTGTGGCCTAGAAAAGGTCGTCGTGCTCGGAACATTCGTCCCGTTTTGTTTTCATCAACTATCCAATAAACTTGTAGGTCTTGCCAAGCATATAAACCCATCTCTAATGGTTGATGTTATTATTAGCATTAATATAGGCTGCTTCTGAATTGTTTCTCTAAATTTCCTTCGTTGAACCGTTTATTTTATCCATAATTTGTATTGTCCCTGTTCGGAACGTGGTCATGTGTATCTTATGTGGTCTTACTATAGAATTATAGAAGCCATGTGGGTTCTTGTACGTCAATTTTGTTTTCGTAGAACCTTTCTTTCTAATCCACGACCTTGTTTCCTTATATATCAATATAATATATATATACATATATATATATATAATATATATATATATAGACATATATATAATATGTGTATATATATACTATATTCTATATAATATATACTAACTAAACGTATATCATAATATATATCTACATATATATATACATATATGTGTATATATATATATATATATATATATTATATATATATATATACGTACTGCATGAATTATACACATACTATTTACATTGCTGTCACACAGAAAAAATACACATATATGTACAGCATGTAATGTACACACAGTATATTTAGTGTTGTCACGGGTTAGGGCGTCGTTACTTGCGGAGAAGGTCGAGTGGACGGCGGTTCGAACCCTGCTACCGGCGAATTTGAACCAAGGATACGGTTCATTAAATTCCACGCAACAAAGTCCTCTGCAAGGTCACCGTCTTAGCCTCCCGATAGGGGGGAGTTTGTGACTTTAAAACATACCATCACCACATGTATGTAATATTGACACAGTATATACAATATTGTCACACAGAAAAATATATATGTACTGCATGTATGTAATATATACACAGTATATACATTGTTGTCAGACAAAAATACACATACTTGTACATGTATTTAATATATACACAGTATATATATTGTTGTCACACAGACAAAAACTATATACAACATATATGTAATATACACATGGTACATACATTGTTGCCACACAGACAAAAATACACATACATGTACTACATGTATGTAATATGCACACAATTTATACATTATGTATGTGTATGTACGTTTATGTGCGTACGTGTATGTGCGTGTGTTTATTTATCAGATTTATTTATGTTTACTTAATTGTAGTGCACAGGAAATGAGCAACTCTTCCATTATCATACCTACCTGTGTATGTGCGTGTGCGTGTGCGTGTGCGTGTGTGTGCGTAATAGATGAACATATGTATACCCAGAAGTATACATGTGCATTTAGTATCCATAAATATACACATAATGTGACAGGACTCGCAGTAATGGATTTGAATTGGACAAATTTGGGCTTGAGAAGGAAATAGGCAAGAAATTGTTTACTACAGAGAATGCTAGATAACTTTATGGGTGGAGATGGTAGGTGGTAAGGGACATGGAACTGCCTAGTGTAAGGCTTATGGTCTCTTGTAGTCTCCTTTGTTCTTCTGTTCTTACTATTTTCACAGCCTTGTTCGTCTACGAAGTGGA
>NC_134818.1:33811027-33856027 GCF_046742065.1 Oratosquilla oratoria
AAAAAAAAAAAAAAAGGGAAAGGAGATGGTGGAAGTCTAAATAGTGCGTTAATGAAAGATGGGGATTACGCGGGAGTTGAATTAAAATGAGAAAGGGGGAAGTGGGGAGAAGGAGAGAAGGAAATAATGAAATCAGAATAGGGGAACGGAGCAGCGACAAAAGCGGAGATGGCGAGGGTGGCCAGTCGACCGTGCCAGCGGGAGGAGGAGGAGGAGGAGGAGGAGGAGGAGGAGGAGGAGGAGGAGGGAGGGACGAGTAGTAAAAATGGGGGAGGAGGAGGAAGAATGGGGGAGGGGGAAGGGAAGAGGAGGATGAGAAAAAGAGAAGGAGGAGGAAGAATGAGAGAGGAGGAGGAAAAAGGGAGAAGGAGGAAGAATGGGGGAGGAGGAGGAGGAGGAGGAAAAGGAGGAGGAGGAGGGGGGACGAGTAGTAAAAAGGGAGGAGAAGGAGGAAGAATGGGGGGAGGGGGAAGGGAAGAGGAGGATGAGAAAAAGGGGAGGAGGAGGAGGAATGAGAGAAGAGGAGGAGGAGAAAAGGGAAAAGGAGGAAGAATGGGGGAGGAGGAGGAGGATTAAGGGAGGAGGAAGAAAAAGGGAGAAGGGGAAGAATGGGAAGGAGGAGTAATGTGGAGGAGAAAAAAGAAGTATGGGGTGGAAGAAAAGGGAGGAAGAGAAAGAATGTCGGAGGAGGAAGGGAGAGAGGAAGAGTAGGAAGAAAGAGGAGGAGGAAGAAAATGGGGGAAGAAGTGGAAAAAAGAAAAAGAGGAAGAAGAAGTGGGTAGGAGGAGGAAGAAGTGGGTAGGAGGAGGAAGAAGTGGGTAGGAGGAGGAAGAAGGGGAGGATGTAAAAGGAGGGAGGGAAGGATGAGAGGAGTGTAGGAGGGAGGAAGGGGAGGTGGAGGAGGAGGAGGGAGGAGGGAGAAGGGGAGGGAGAAAAGGAGGGAGGAGAAGAGGGAGGAGGAGGAAGAGAGAAGAGAGGAAGAAGGAGGAGGAGGAGGGAGGAAAGAGGAAGAGGAGGAAGAAGAAGGAAGGAAGGAAGGAGGAAGGGAGCAAGGAGGATGAAGAAGAAATGATGATGGAGGAGGAAGAGGAAAAAACAGAAGAGGAGGAAGAGGAAGAAGAAGGAGGAGGAGGAGCAAGGAGGGGAACAGGATGAAGAAGAAATGATGATGGAGGAGGAAGAGGAAAAAACAGAAGAGAAGGAAGAGGAAGAAGGAGGAGGAGGAGGAGCAAGGAGGGGAACAGGATGAAGAAGAAATGATGATGGAGGAGGAAGAGGAAAAAAAAGAAGAGGAAGAAGGAGGAGGAGGAGGAGGAGGAGCAAGGAGGGGAACAGGATGAAGAAGAAATGATGATGGAGGAGGAGGAAAAAAAGAAGAGGAAGAAGGAGGAGGAGGAGGAGGAGCAAGGAGGGAAAGAGGAGAGAGGAGAGAGGAGGAGGAGGAGGAAGAGAGAGAGAGAAGGAAAGGAGAGAGAGAGAGAGGGAGAGAGAGAGAGAGAGAGAGAGAGAGAGAGAGAGAGGAGAGAGGGAGAGAAGGAGGGGAGAGCAAGGAGGGGTGATTGTTCATGCAGGTGTTAGAAGGGGAATTAGATTTGCCAACAGTTAACAAAAGGACAGATTTGCCAACAACAAAGAACTGAGGACGAAAACAGGGGTACCCATTATGAAGACGCTTTGTACAAGGTTACCAACGTCAGGGCAGGGGTACCAATTACAAAACATAACCAGCTACGGAAGAAAATCAGTTTCAACAGCCAAACAAGAGAACCAATCCCAAAACAGGCGCACAAAAAAAACAGGGGTACCAAGTATAGAAAATAAAGGTAACATTAAAAAATAACAAATCTAATATAGTAAGAGTCTATGAGAACTAAGACAATAAAACAGATATCAAAAGCTTCCCAGGGCTACCAACAGTGATGCCTCGATGAAGACAGGGGTGCCAATTGCCGACGAGTGCCAGAGTGAAAGACCGGCAAGATGGGCTCGTTCTGGCGTCGTGATCATTGCCCCTCTTGTCATCACCCGCCGGGCCTTGTTAAATGGCCGGTGTCCTCTTTTACAGCCGGTCCTCTTACACGACCGGCTTCTTCAGGAGTCTTGTCTTTCGCCGGTCTTATATGATCTCCTACACGACCGCCCTGTTTCGGCTAACAGAATGTGTTATATGACCGGCTATATAAGATGGCTGTTATACGACCGATTTTTTTTTTTTTTTTTTGAAGATCTCGTTATAAAAATTATTTATTTTGCCAGCTCTTGGACTTACATGTACAAGTATGTATGCACATGTACAAGTATACATGTCCATGTGTACATGTACAATAATACATGTATTCGCAGCTATTGTATTATACAGGGGTATTGTATTCCTTCTAGTCCTGGAATGCTTTCTTCTCTGTATTTAAATCGTCTGTTGTTAGCCATAATAAAACCAATATAGTGTCTCCTTGTGTTTAAACTAACGATATTGATAATAATGATAATTATGGTGATAATGAAATTGATTAGTGTAAGACAATAAAATGATTGCAACGGAACCAGGTTTATATATAATGTACATACACGTGTATGTACACACACATACACATACACACACACACACACATATATATATATATATATTATATATACATTATATATATATATTATATATATATTACATATGTAATATACATATATATATATATTATATATATATATATATATAGATATATATGATGTCCCTTTTTATGCAAGACAAGTTTCACTTTATGGCCGCCCTGGGATGACCTCACCATGATACGGTTGGTTAATGTCAAACATAATTGATTCCGTGTATTAGCGGAGACAATCTGCCATTGGGTAATAAAAGATTTATATAAATAAATAGATATGTGAATTACATTTCCAGACAGAGGAGGCACAGAGAGGTTAATGATGATGCGGTACTTGGATAGGGAGAGAGAGAGAGAGAGAGAGAGAGAGAGAGAGAGAGAGAGAGAGAGAGAGAGAGAGAAATGGAAAAGGGAGTAATTATTTAATGTACGAGTATGTAACATTGAAGATACCCAGCGTATGTAATAGCTTGAATGTCTATATATTCATCGGTTTTTTAATATTTTATATATACAGTAGATCTTTTATAATAGAAAATATGATATTTATTTTTTATTTTGGTGTATTTATTTGCTTGTTTATGGTTTTCTTTTGATTGACTATTTATTTTGTAAACGAAGTTGATATATTATAGGTCGTTAATTTATATATTCATTTGTTTATTTATTTATCTAGGGCGATGTTAACAAGACACTTGGCTCCATTTGTAATGAGCCAAATGGTTTGTTTTGTTTAGGCAGATGTGGCACACTGTCACTACACACCCTCCTAACGCATATGTAAACAAACACAGTGTTGCCACATTTCACGAACTACATCAGTTGTCCTTATGTTGGATATCGCTGAGGAAAAGGAGTGAAGGGCTAATGGGTAGTTCTCGGGCTCTAGGGGTGCGAGGGGGGGAGATGGGGGGATGGGGGGATGGGGGAAGGAGCGAGGTCAGTTCTGGAAGGGGGGAGGGCGGGAGCTCATTGTTAACGCGTTTGTAATGGAAGAAGACCGGGCGGAAGATATGCGGGTGGGATGGGGGGGTTGAGGAGGGTTTGGGGGGAGAGAAGGGGTGATGGGGGAGAGGGGGGATGATGGGAGGGGGGAGTAATAGTGGATGGAAAAGGAGCGGAAAGGGGAAGGTATTTGATGGGAAAGACGAAGATAGGGGAGTGGGGCTGAAATGTAGGGAAGAGGAATGGGGGAAAAGGGGGATTTTGAGGAAGAGGGAGAGGAAGGATAATTTTTTTTTCTTATTTTGCAACTGGAGTGTCGAAGCTACTCATGTGGCGTTTTCTGAATTATTATTATTATTTTTTTTTATTGATTAAATTTATTTGTTTGTTTCTCATGTTCTATGGAAATACAAAGATGAATTAATTATTTGGTTCATCTTGAACTCTATGATTACCTCCCCTCCCCCCTTCCCCCTCCACCTCCTCCCCTTCCCCCCTTTCCTCGTTCATCTCCTCCTCCTTCTCCCGTTCCCCCGTTCACCTCCTCCCCCTTCCCCCTCCACCTCCTCCCCTTCCCTCTTCACCCCTCCATCTCCTCCTCTTCCCCCTCCACTTCCTCCCCTCCCCCTCCACCTCCTCCCCTTCCCCCTCCACCACCTCCTCCTTCCCCCTTCCCCCTCCACCTCCTCCTTTCAACGCCTCCTCTAGTGTCTGGGTATGTGGTTTTAAGGAATGGGCCTTTCTTGTAAAGCGAATACCCCACAAATGAGTACGTAAACGATTTTCAAGAATGGCCCTCTCTAGTAGCTTGAGTTCTGATACATAGGAACGGCCCCTCGTAACTGGATACGTATGGCATTTTCAGGAATGGGCCTTTCGTGTAGGTCGATACCTGGTATGGGGTAAAGTGTACCTAGTAAATAGATAGGAATGCGATTTTCAAGAACGGTCCTTTTTTCGTAACGAGCTAAGGCCCTGTTCACACTAGTAGTTTCAACCGCGTGGAAACCGCGGCGGTACAGCATAGTCAAGCAAATACTGGGCGGTTGTGTGTGGCGGTTGAAACCGCTAGTGTGAAGAGGGCCTATCTTGCATGCATGAACGTGCCTCTTGTAAATAGATGTGTACATGATTTTCAGGAATTATCCTTTCATGTAGGTCGATTCCTGGTATGCAGGAGAGACCCCTGATTGTAAATGGATATATGATTTTCTGGAATGGGCCTTTCGCCAAGTTGGCCTTCAAGTCATTAACCTCAGCTTCGAGTTTCCAGCCAAAACCAAGAACAGAAACCAGCGTAAATACAGCCGGATGGTGGAGGTGGGGAGGTGGGAGTTTGGGGAGGTGAAGAGGAGTTTGGGCGGGGGAAGGGGGAAATGGAGTGGGGAGGGGAGGTTTCTTCTCCCCACCCCCACCCCCGCTCAAATCGTGGAAATTGAGGACGTGAGTTTCTGCATTGAGGTCAATGTGAAGTGGGCTGTTGACTAGGAGTGTTCACCGGGCCTCGACGTTACCACCAGCACCATCACTACCACCATCACCACCTACAACCACCACCACCAACAACAACAACACCAGCACAATCACCAACACCACCACAACTACCTCCAGCACTAGGACAATCTCCACCACCTCATCCACTACCATCACTACTACCCACCATCAACACCATCACATTTGTGTTGAAGAGGTGTGATATAGCTTTATGTTTTATTCTTTATATGCCAGGTGATTTCATTCATCCGAGAAAGAGAGAGAAAGAGAGAGAGAGAGAGAGAGAGAGAGAGGGGGAGAGAGAGAAGGGGGAGGTAAAATACTCTTTAAAGAGTTTCAGTCTTTACGATTTAATTCAGTCTTCAGGGATAAGACTTTCCAGTGGGGAACCCACACGCTTCACACGGACCAAAGGCGCAACCAACCCGCAGAATGAGTTGTAAAGATACGTTTTGCACAATTATCGTTTAACGAAGATTGTTTATGGCTCTACGATACTCGTCCAACGACTGTCTAGATCACTAATTCTTTGTTTTTAGTGACTCTAGTGGCAGTCGCTAACAAAGAGTTAGTGCTCTAGACAAACGTTTGAGGAGCATTGTTGAGCCATGAACGATCATCGTTGAGTGATACACCTAGCAAGACGTACCTTAATTCGGCTGCTTGTGCCCCCCGGTTCCGATTATTGAAGCTGACAGTCCCGGTATCCTGTAGCTTTCAGCTCCGGTATCCTGCGGTCCTCAGGCTTGGTGCCCTGCAGCCCTCAGGCTTGGTATCCTGCGGCCCTCGGGCTTGGTATCCTGCGGTCCTCAGTCTTGGTATCCTGCGGTCCTCAGGTTTTGTATCCTGCGGTTCTCAGACTTGGTATCCTGCGGCCCTTAGGTTTGGTATCCTGCGGCCCTCAGGCTTAGTATCCTGCGGCCCTCAGGGTTGGTATCCTGCGGCCCTTAGGTTTGGTATCCTGCGGCCCTTCGGTTTGGTATCCTGCGGCCCTCAGGCTTGGTATCCTGCGGCCCTCAGGGTTGATATCCTGCGGCCCTTAGGTTTGGTATCCTGCGGCTGTCAGGCTTGGTGTCCTGCGATCCTCGGGCTTGCTATCCTGCGGCCCTCGGGCTTGGTATCCAACGGCCTTCAGGCTTGGTACCCTGCGGCCCTCAGGCTTGGTACCCTGTGGTCCTCAGGCTTGGTACCCTGCGGTCCTCAGGCTTGGTACCCTGTGGACCTCAGGGTTGGCACCCTGCGGCCCTCAGGCTTGGTACCCTGCGGTCCTCAGGCTTGGCACCCTGCGGCCCTCGGGCTTGGTACCCTGCGGTCCTCATGCTTGGTACCCTGCGGCCCTCAGGCTTGGTATCCTGCGGTTCTCAGGTTTGGTACTCTGCGGTCCTCATGCTTGGTACCCTGCGGCCCTCAGGCTTGGTATCCTGCGGTCCTCATGCTTGGTACCCTGCGGTCCTCAGGCTTGGTATCCTGCGGTCCTCAGACTTGGTATCCTGCGGTCCTCAGGCTTGGTACCCTGCGATCCTCGGGCTTGGTACCCTGCGGTCCTCAGGCTTGGTATCCTGCGGTCCTCAGACTTGGTACCCTGTGGTCCTCAGGCTTGGTACTCTGCGGCCCTCAGGCTTGGTATCCTGCGGTCCTCGGGCTTGGTATCCTGCGGTCCTCAGACTTGGTATCCTGCGGTTCTCAGGCTTGGTATCCTGCGGCCCTTAGGCTTGGTATCCTATTCCTCTCTGTGCAATAATGTTGCGGTCATTCTCAGGGTTCTGCATGAGCCAAATCCTCCTCGATGTCGCTTGGTCGACCTCGTCCCGTTTTGGGGAACATAAGTGAGGCCGTGATTTGGACATTGGAAATGGGAGAGAACTGATTTACCAACAGATTGGTTAACGAATGGAATAGACTCAGTAACCATCTACTGAGCGCTGAAACTATTGATTGTTTTAAGATGAGGTTAGATAACTTTATGGATAGGGATGAGGGTTAAGAGGGGGGTTATGTTTGGATCGTGGGAGGTTTGGTTAAATAGGTTATCTTTACCTGCTGTTAAGGGATTTTTATTTGGTTGAGAAAAAGAGATTCTGTGGAGATTCTCTTTCCGTCTCCTCAACTTTTCCCCCCTCCTTTCCCCCCAATCTCTCCAGCTGTTTCTCCCTGCGTCCCTCGTCCTCTCCCCTCTTCCCCCTCCTCTTTCCTCTACTTTTCCTCTCCTCCTCCCCATCCACAGCATGACTGCCCATCTCTCTCATACTCCTCCCACACTCTTTCTCCCACTCCCTCCTCCCTTTTCTTCCCCCTCATTCCCCTTCCTCCTCTTCCCTCTCCTCCTCTTCCCTCTCCTCCTCTTCCCCCTTCTCCTCTTCCCCCTCCTACTCCTCCCCCTCCTCATACTCACTGTGACCGCCTGTTTCTGCCATAGTCCTCCCACACTCTTTCCCACTAGTCCCTCCTCCTTTCTCCTCTTCTCCCCTCTTCCCCCTCTCCCTCCCCCCCCCTACAAGAGCAACGCGAGTTCCCGAACAATTTACCGCCCCAGCGATCTGTAAGCTCCTTTCAACAGAACCGGTTGAGGAGCCGGCGCCGGTGAAGCTGCCGGTTGAAGTACACGTGTCATTGTACCGGTAAGAGGATCATACCGGTACAGTGGTGGTACCAGTACCGGTATAACATGCAATAGTACCGGTATAACATAAAATAGTACCGGTATAACATAAAATAGTACCGGTATAAATACCGGTAAGTCTACCTGCCTGCCGGTAGAATTACCGGAAATTGTGAATCAATACCGGTGCGAGTACCGGGAGTACTGGTACTTCTGTGGATGACAGTATCGTTATGTTAACAGCTCCAGAGTAGTAGTACTTACGCTATTGTTATTGGTACCGGTACTAGTAATGGTTCTAGATCTAGTGTACCGGTAAGTGTTTGTACCAGGCGCATTTGTTCATCTAGAATGAACACTGAACTTAACACTGATTAGAGGGACGTTGAAAATGTCTATAGCCTTAGAGTACCCATATATAGATAAGCTACCCCAGCTTGTAAATAGTAGCAACTCCAGAAATGCTCTTGTGAATATAAATTACCCCAGTAATGAGGGTCATTTGGATAGGTAAATACCAAGGTTAGGTTAGGTGAGATTAGATTAGGCTAGCTAAGGTTAATTTGTAAAGATTTAACATATTCAGAATGAGCTTGTTAAGATAAACAACCTTCAGTTATTTTGGGGTTGTGGGATTTAACATCATCCGGTTAAACTACCGGAGAGAAAGACTAGTACCGGAGAGTGATCAGGTAACGGCCTTCCTGGTGCACCCGTCTCACATGCACCACGTATCATGTCACGCGTGACATTTTTAGCAGCGACACTACGGGTCAGCCATGTCCGTCCTGACAGCCAGTACAGGGTGGAGGTGACAGGAGACATGTCAGCTGCAAGCGCTGACGCGTCACTTCCGCTGTCAGCTCGCTGGAAATCCGGGTGAGATACCGGACGCCTATCCGGTGACGATCCGGGAGAAGTGAAATTCGTTTTAGAAAAAAAAAAAAAAAAAACTCATGGTGGGGGAAGCTTTCAAAGACCCAACGAGACGAGAAAACATGTCCAACTTTTTTTTTTTTTTTTTTTTTTTTTTTTTTTTTTTTTTTTTTTTTTTTTTTTTTTTTTTTTTTTTTTTTTTTTTTTTTTTTTTTTTTTTTTAGGGTGGCCCAAAAGTCACTGAGGAATTGTAATTTACGATCATACCTTTATTTATTGACCATAGGACTGCTCATATCACAAGAGAGAAATAAACAGTTGCCGAAGAGTTTATCTATATTGTATTAGAATTCCATAAATGCATTTGCTACAATAAGGCAGTTATTAGATTTTTTATCAGTCTCGTAAGATTACCACTCTTTTTAATTAGTCGTAGCAAGCTAGTTTTGTGGGATTAATCTAATTTCTGTTTTGTGGTAGCGTCACACACACAACGTGAAACTATATTTTCAGACGGTGACCAGTTTTTCTCCTTTTTATTTAACTGTATTTACTTATTCATTTTATTCGTTCATTATTTCATTAACTCGTTTTTACTTTATTTGCTTGTGTATTAATTAGCTTACTTATTAGTTTATCTATTTTGTTTTGTTCATCTGTATATTAATTTTTATTTTATTTTTATCTATTTTTTATTTATCTTTTTTTTTTTTTTAAGTCACAAAGGCTTTATTCCTCGTACAAGGAAAAGGGATTAGTCAAAGCTTACTTTTGCCTTTGTAAGAAAAGAAGAAAAAAAGGGGAATCCCTGCCACCATAGCTTCACCATGCAGGGAAACACGACGACGGTATTCTTGTCCTTTGCTATACCCAAAGAAACACCATTAGAAAGATTATGTGTAACGAAGAATCAGGCCCGGCAGTCGTGAGTTTTGAACTCAGGTCCCAAAGCTCGTGACGGCAGGGCCTGGTTGTTTGAATTGCATTGCTGTCACTAGCAATTTGTTGTATGATAGTTATATATAACAAGTTCATTTGAACAACTATAACAAAACAATTCCCGTTGAACAACTGATTGAACAAAATTATGAATGTGTGACGCCTTGTGTGACGTCACGTCAGTTAAGTTAAAGTCTGGACCTTGGGTATGATGTGACGGTAGGGTTTCTAGAAATCACATTGTGGTGTCACAGTCTATGCATTTTGCATACACACACACATACACACACACACACACACACACACACACACACACACACACATATATATATATAATATATATATATATATATATATATATATATATATATACACGTACACATAATGAAACTGAACGTCTCTGATATAGTTGCTGACATTCTTCAGATCAGATAGACTTGTTTTATATTTGGACTTCAAAAAAGCCTTTGACAAAACACCACAACACAGGAGACTTGGGTCGTGATTAGACAACAAGAGTGTCATCAAAGGTTTGAATGAGAAAAGACTTCGAGGAAGGAAGAGCTGGTGAGACGGGAGACGGAGGAGGAGACGCCGCCGAGCGATGTCACTAGTGGAGTTTCTCGAGGATCAGTGTTCGCACCCTTCGAGTACGTGGACCCTGCAGGCGTGTCTTCGTCGGGAGACCATAAAACCTACTTTAGGCAGTTCCATATCCATCATCATCTATCATCCCCATCCATAAAGTTATCTAACCTCTACACTAGGCAGTTCCATATCCATTTTCACCTATCATCCCCATCTATAAAGTTATCTAACCTTCTCTTAAAGTAATCAATAGTTCCATTCGTTAACCACCCTATTGGTAAACCAGTTCTTCCCTCTTTCCTTCTAATCTAAATTTGTCCAATTTAAATCCACCACTATGAGATTTGCCTCCCTGTCTTGATATGTTGACCTTGCCTCCATCATCCTTCTTAAAGCCCTTAACCCATATGAATAGCTTCATTAGATCGCCTCGGACCTTATGTCTTGGTGGTGATTTTATTCAGTTACGGGAAAACGTATCTAGGAAAAGAATTAAACATACATGTACAGACGCGTACACACATACATACACACATGCACACACACACACAGACACAAACACACACACACACAAACACACACACATTCACACACACACACACACACACACACACACACACATACACAGCCGCAAAGGATATCTAGAAAAAATTCATACCGAATTGTTTATTTTTTATTTCATGGAATGATATTAATGAAGGAATGAAAGTAAAATAGACATTTTTTGTATAAAAAATGGATTCTTTTTTTACAGATTTTTTGAATTATGAAAAAGGAAATAGTCCAGTCAGAATACAAACATATACCAAAAGGCCCTTTACCCCTTATTAGAGGGGTAGCCAGACATGAAAGAAAAAGCGCAGAAAAATCTGACCGATGGAGACAGAGTAACATTACGAGAATGTTACTTGCGCTTTGGTAGCGAGGGAGTGAAGGAGACTCGAGTGAGTTTGGTGGCTTTATTCTGGTTTTAGGCGCGAGTGTCGACCTAGGCTGGGTCAGCGGGCAGGGCTCGGCGCCCTGCCCTGAGCACCAAAGTGACCTCAGAGTGACCCGATTCGCGACCCGCTTGTGGCAAGTACAGAATGGAACTGGGCTGGACACCCAAACCTGGCGTCCTTATATACACGTCATGCGTACGCTAAAGAAGCACACGACCCATCCTGACCGAAACATGGCTCGGCAGGGCCTAGGTTGTGCTTTCATGAGGATATATATGCATGTAGCACAGGAGTAATATAGACTTAACCTACACAAATATAATACAAGTCCAAAAGCAAGCCATTTCTACACAACATACGAATTTCCTGCCCCTTCCACTTCTGCAGCGGCGGTGCTATAAGCCAAAATACCGCGTCGAAGCCACATGTGGGGGCCTTTGTTCACCACAAGTTCATCATTTGTACATTACAATTAAGTACATATCTACATATTTATGCACCTGTACTTTAGCGTCGTGTGCCCCTTTCCCCCGCTCCCCCCACCCCTTCGCTCCCCCCCAACCGGAAGAAGGGGGGCGGAGCAATGGGGCGGAGACGACATGTCATTATCACAGTCGTGATGAACGATCTCACAGTGGGGGGGAGGGGGGGAAGAGGGGGGGATGGAGTATTGTCCCAAGATGGCGTTGTGGTTGAAGGGAGCTGGGGGGGGGAGGTGGGGAAAGTGTGAGAAGAACAAGCTAATATTTGGGCTTTTGGCTGATCTTAACAAGCTTAACCTAACTTAACTAACCTAACCTAACCTTAATTAAATGATCGTCACTTTTGAGGCAATTTATATTCATAAGCTCATTCCTGGGGTTGCTGAGGTTGATTATACATGGCTATTCTGGGGTTGCTGAGGTTTACAAATTGATATGTGGGGTTGATTATGTTGACATGGCTACTCTGGGGTTGCTGAGCTTTACATCGCCCGTAATGGGTGAAGATGGGTGGGTATGGATTCACAGGCACACAATACACCCGCCCGGACCCGGCCACGTGTCCGGCAGCCGGGTGAGCCCGGATGTGGGTATCCCGCTTTGGTCTGCACATGCGCAGTAGATTATCACGTTCTATATGGGGACGTGTGGAAATGCTTACCGCGTGTATTAGACCCCTTGTATTGATCTGGGTCTATGTCTTCCATTGAGGAGGGGGGGAGAGCTTTGGGGGGGATAGCTTGGGGGGGATTTTGGGGGGGAGAGCATAGCGGTGGGGCTTTGAGGGGAGAGCATGGGGGGATATGGGAGGTTGCTTGGAGTCGGAGAGAGGGGAGTGGGCGTCACAAATGAATAAAATCGTTTGACGTCAACCGAAATTAGATTAGTGACGGCAAAGGCCATGTTCACATTAGCGGTTTGAACTGCGTCGTAACCGCGGCGGTACCGCATATTCAAGGAAAAACTGCGCGGTAGTGTATGAACGCCTCCATTGACTTACATTGTAATTGTAAACCGCGGTGGTTGAAATCGCTAGTGTGAACAGGGCCAAAGACTTCATGAAATAGTATTAACGCGTTTGCTACCGTCGGGCAGATGAGGAGATGAATAAAATCGCCTGACGGCAACACGGTAAAGAGGGTATCACATTGGGCTATTTTTCCCCCCACATATGACCTCCAAGGTCCACTTTAATAACTAGAATCAGACTTCGCTAACAGAAATCTAGACTTCTCTAAGAACACTTCAACAGTATGTCTAACATTCGTAGAGGCTCACAAACTCTTAATTCATCATTCAGCTTAGCTATATACGAAGGAAAGATAATTTAATATTTGGAGATTTGAAAAATAAAATATTATAACCGAAGTTTGTTTTATTCCAACGAACTTTCAGCGGTCGACGCTGATGAAGCCCGTCAAAGCTCAGTGTGATAAGGCCCTAATAAGGCGCTAAAGAAATGGTTCCTTATGAAGTATGGAGGGAGTGTGGAAGTCTGGAGTGAAGTGGAAGGAGTAGGGTGGAGGAGTAGGTCCTTTGTAGAGTGATATCATATGTTTATTCATTCTACCGACATGCGATTTTATTAAGATTAATAAAAAACACGATTAACGTGATTACGAGTGGTATCGTGTTTTATTATCATTATTATTATTATTATTATATTATTATTATTATTACTATTATTATTATTATTATTATTATTATTATTATCATTATTATTATTACAATTATTATCATTATTATTATTATTATTATTATTATTATTATTATTATTATTATTATTATTATTATTATTATTATTATTATTATTATTATTATTATTATTATTATTATTATTATTATTATTATTATTATTATTATTATCATTATTATTATGATTATTATTATTAATATTATTATTATTATTATTATTATTATATTATTATTATTATTATTATTATTATTATTATTATTATTATTATTATTATTATTATTATTAGTATTATTATTATTATTATTATTATTATTATTATTATATTATTATTACTATTGTTGTTATTTTGTTATTGTTCATTTATTATTATGTATTATTATTATTATTATTATTATTATTATTATTATTATTATTATTATTATTATTATTATTATTATTATTATTATTATTATTATTATTATTATTATTATTATAATTATCATCATTATTATTATTGTTATTATTATTATTATTACCATCATCATCATCATCATCATCATCATCATCATCATCATCATCATCATCATCATCATCATCATCATCATCATCATCATCATCATCATCATCATCATCATCATCATTATCATCATCATTATCATCATCATCATTATTATTATTATTATTATCATTATCATTACTATTACTATTATTATTATTATTATTATTATTATTATTATTATTATTATTATTATTATTATCATTATTATTATTATTATTATCATTATTATTATTATTATTATTATCATTATTACTACTATTATTCAGACTGCCGTTAGGTGATTTTATTCAGCCGAGAGAGGTTTCCGTCATTCCCCGAAGGACTGAGGAGGAGGTGGAGTGTTGGAGGTGGTGGAGGAATGGAGGAGGACTGTATTAATCTCACCTTTGTTGGAGAACCTGGTGATATATTGGTCCGAGGAGTATTGCACGTCTCATACGACGACACATGGAGGAGGAGGAGGAGGAGGAGGAGGAGGAGGAGGAGGTGAGGGAGGAGGAGGAGGAGGAGGAGGTGAGGGAGAAGGAGGAGGTATGGGGAGGAGGGAGATGGGGGAGGGGGATGAGGAGGTGATAGGGAGGGGGGGAAGATGAAGGAGATAGAGAGGAAGAAGAGGGAGATGGAGATGGGAGGGAGTAGGCAGGAGGAAGATGGGGTGAATGATGAAGAGGAGGGAGGTGGAGTGGAGGAGGAGGAGGAGAAGGAGGAGGAGGAGGAAGGGAGATAGGGTGGAGGAGGAGGAGGAGGAGGAGGAGGAGGAAGGGAGATAGGGTGGAGGAGGAGGAGGAGGAGGAGGAGGAGGAGGAGAAGGAGAAGGGAGGGAGTAGGCAGGAGGGGGATAGGGTGAATGAGGAGGAGGGAGGTGGAGTGGAGAGGAATGGATAGGGTGGAGAGGAGGAGGAGGAGGAGGAGGGAGGAGGAGGGTGTAGAGGGGTGGAGGAGGAGAAGGAGAAGGGAGGGAGGGAAAGGGAAGGGAGTAAGAAGAGAGAGGGATATAGGGTGGAGGAGGAGGAAGGAGGAGATGGAGATGAGAGGAGGAGGAGGAGGAGGAAGAGGAAATGTTGCCTCACACACGGAGTCTGATCTGACTTTATTGTATTTATTCTTTTTATTATTTATTGATCTGATTATGTATTTCATTTTTATTATCATTTTTCTAATTAGGAGGAGGAAACTACGTTGATCTGTGTCCAAAAACCTCTATTCCCATCATAATCAGCAAAAGAAAAAGAAGTAAAATATAAAGAAAATCTTGTCGATAAAAAGGAGATCAAGAATAAAGAAGAGCAAGATGAGAAGAGAAGAAACAAGATGGTGAAGGAGAGATGAACTGAGAGAAAGAGAGAGATACAAAGAGAGAGAGAGAGAGGGAGTGGGAGGGGGCAATTAAGAAACCTTTTCTAATGCAATGCTGCCAAAAACAGGAACAGCTGTCTCGTGAGTCAGTACACACCATCTCTCTCTAGCTCTCTTTCCCACCCCCTCTCTCTCTCTCTCTCTCTCTCTCTCTCTCTCTCTCTCTCTCTCTCTCTCTCTCTCTCTCTCTCTCTCCCACTCTCCCTTTCGTTCTCTCTATCTCTTTTTCTCTCTCCCCCTCTCTCTTTCTTTTCTCACTCTTTTTCTCTCACTCTTACTCCTCCTGCCGCCTCTTTTCTCTCTCTCTCTTTCTCCTTCCTAAAATTCTAAAAACATTTTCCTTTACGTTTCTTGTTTCTGTTCGTGTTGTTGTTTGGCCGGTCTTCGAACCGTGTGTGAAGCGTTCACGGACGATTCGCAGTTTCCCGAATCGAAGGTTTTCTGCTTTGGCTCCAGAAATAAATGGTTTCTCTCCTACTGCCGCCTCCTAAGCCCCCCCCCACTCTTTGTCTCTCTCTCTCTCTCTCTCTCTCTCTCTCTCTCTCTCTCTCTCTCTCTGTCTCCTTTTCCTTGTAACTTCATCATTTCTTACCCTCCCTATCTTTCCGTTCTCCGCTCTTAACTTCCTCTCTCTTTTCCTCTTTCCTCGAGGGCCTCCTCTCCTCTTTTCTCTCTCTCTCTCTCTCTCCTTCTCTCTCTCTCTCCCTCTCTCACTCTCTCTCTCTCTCTCTCTCTCTCTCTCTCTTCTCTCTCTCTCTCTCTCTCTCTCTCTCTCTCTCTCTCTCTCTCTCTCTCTCTCCTCTCCTCTCTCTCTCTCTCTCTCCTCTCTCTCTCCTCTCTCTCTCTCTCCCCTCTCTCTCTAACTCTTCCTCTCTCTCTCTCCTTTCTCTCTCTTCTCTTCTCTCTCTCTCTCTCTCTCTCTCTCTCTCTCTCTCTCTCTCTCTCTCTCTCTCTCTCTCTCTCTCTCTCTCTCTCTCTCTCTCTCTCTCTCTCTCTCTCTCTCTCTCCTTTTCCTTGTAACTTCATCATTTCTTACCCTCCCTATCTTTCCGTTCTCCGATCTTAACTTCCTCTCTCTTTTCCTCTTTCCTCGAGGGCCTTCTCTCTCTCTCTCTCTCTCTCTCTCTCTCTCTCTCTCTCTCTCTCTCTCTCTTTCTCTCTCTCTCTTTCTCTCAAGGGCCTTCAGGCAGACCTTTTCGAACACAAAACCAGCATTTCCTCGGGAAGCACTCGATCCGCCATTTGTTGACACAATTATGTAAATATCACGTGACTTCCTGGTTCCTCCGAGGGCGCGAGCAACCCTCATACCACCACGCACGCATGCGCACGCCCATGCGGCGACAGAAAGCACATGCAAGCACATACCGTCTCATAGTCCTTGCTCTTGCGCATGAACTCCTTATAAGGTCAATATCTGTGACGTCAGAGTGACGTCATTACGGGTGCTGATGCATGACCTCGCCTGACCTAGGGCCGTTTCGGAGACAGGTTGTTTGTTTACCGAATTTATATATACATGTAGGGCCTCCTGTGATTGGTTAAGAAAATTATGACGTCATGGTATTTATCTTGCGTCATTGGTTGATAGGTTTTAATTGATAATGAATATTCAGATACTAGTGATGGCCACTTGCCCCGGCTATCTAACCATTAGTTTGAAATATACCACTTATCTAGATTTGATATATCAACTTTAACAACCTAGACATAGAAAATAAGATTTGGAGTGACGTAGTCTGAACAGTGTATAGTATTTACATAAAAAATGGATTGCGAGGTGATCGATGTTATCCATTATATATTTTGTTCTGGTTGATGTCGATTATATATATATATATATATATATATATATATATATGTATATATACATATGTATATACATACATACATATATATATATATATATATATATATATATATATGTATATATACATATACATATATACATACATACATACATATATGTGTATATATATATATATATATATATATATATATATATATTATATATATATATATTTAAGGTGATGCTACATTGTGCGTATATAATTTTCTTGCAGATGACCCTGTTCATAATTGCGGTTTCAATCGCCGCTGTTCAATTACAATGTAAGTCTTTGGAGGCGTTCACACACAACCGCGCAGTTTTTCCGTGTCTGCGATACAGCCGTGGTTTCCGCACGGTTCAAACCGCTAGTGTGAACAGACATAGTTCAAACTACTCTCCATAGTAGAGAGTCTAATCTCTGTAGAACTTGTCTGTCGGCGTTCTTAATCTGCGATGATAACTGTTATCATTGATGGGCGGTTTTTAACCATTGCGTAAACATTAATTTCAATAAGGTTTGTCTATTGGAAGACTTGCTGACTGTCTACACTTTATCTTTTATTTGGATTAAAACGATTCTGGGCAAAGCTGCACAGCAGAATGCGCGCAGCTGCACGGGTCCCTTCACACAGCTTCACGGCTGACGGGAGTCGAGGTGGGCGAGTGGTTAACGTGCTGGGCCCGTGTCCAAAGTCCCGTAGGATCGAACCCTACCCAGATGGGTTAAACTTGCCATCCTACTACCATGGAGTGGGAAGTGAGAAATCCCTGGTAGAGCAAACTTTTTTTTTTTTTTTTTTTTCTAAGCCGGTGTTGGGTTGCCTCCCCGCATGTCCAGGGCTTTCGGGAACCAACGCAAAAAGCAAGCAGCGGGTCCCGGTAATCGAACTCACGACCACCTGCTCATGAGTTCGACATGGATTAAAATAAATAAATAAATTAATTAATTAATTTATAGCCACTATCGAAGTAATATGATTTCATCAGTTCTGACCATACCATATTAATCTCAAAATTTCTTGAAGAATTTTCAAAAAATCTTTCTTTGGATCTTGAAACCAATGAAGAGGTCATGGCGACCAGTAACCGAAGGATTAACAGACTCATTACTTTCAGTGGACAGTAATCCTTATTAAACCGGATTAACCCATTCTGGTATAGAGCACAGGCTGTATCATCATCCCAGTGGTTAGGACGGTGGATCTGCATTGGATTTGGAAGGGTAAAAATATTATGTTCAATGAATATTGATTATAGGACGGCTTCATAAGTACATCTTTTACACACACAAAATAAGTGTCACAGTGTTATCGCAATTAAGAAAAAAGACAAAGTAAAAACAATGGCGAACCTTGCTATTGTCAACAACAAAAATGATTAAATAATTTGGGGTTTGTGGTAATAGGAAAGGGGGAAAGAGAGGAGAAAGAGATAAATAAAAATAAGAAGAGGGGGAGAAGGAGATACGTGAAGATAAAGAGAGGGGAAGAAAGAGAGAGAGAAAGCGAGAATAGAGAGAGAGAGGAAAGAAGGGAAGAGAGAGAGAGGGGAAGGAGATACATAAAAATAAAGAGAGGGGAAGAAAGAGAGGGAGAGAAAGCGAGGAGAAGAGAGAGAGAGAGGGAAGAAGGGTATAGAGAGAGAGAGAGAGGAAGAAGGAGATGGAGAGAAGAGGAGGAAAGAGAGGAAGCGGGGAGAAGAATGAAAGGGCGGGAAAGAGAAAAAGAAAAGAAGACATAGAGAAAGAAAGAAACAGAAGGAAAGAAAGAGAGAGGAATAAGGAGAGGGAGAGAAAAAGAGAGGAGAAGAAAAAAAGAGAGTGTGGGGAGAAGGAGAGAGAAGCTTGCAGAGGCTTTCCCTAAGTTTTTGCAAGCGTCTTCTTCAGTTATTTTGATAATGCAAGAGCTTCAAACACACAGAGAGAAAGAGAGGGAAAGGGGGGTGGGGAGTCTCTTGGGGAGAATATAGTTGCAATTGTTTGCATAATCTCTTCATGTACTTCTTCAACTTTAGCCCAGTGCTCCCCCTCCCCACTCATAAAAAAAAAAAAAAAAATGCAAAGTCTTGGAAGACGTCTTAACTCCGGAGAGAAGCATGTGAAGGAAAAACGTTCAGTCGTAGTAGACGTTTCGTTTAATTGAACGTTCATTCATAGTAAACGCGCTCGTTGGAACGTTTTGTGTGTGTGTGTGTGTGTGTGTTAAAACGTTGCGCTCGTTGGAACGTTTTCATGTAAATGTATCGCTTGTTAAGCTTGTTAGCTTAATCAAAAGAAACGTTTGCTGGTTCATCCTCACATGATGCCTTCCTCTACCGCGTGTGTATATATATATATATATATATATATATATATATATATATATATATATATATATACATATATATATACATATACATATACATATACATATATGTATATACATATACATATACATATACTATGAAATATACAGACTATACAATATATATTTTTAAACTATATATAATATATGTATATATATGTTTGTGTGTATGTGTGTGTATATATATATATGTATATATACTATATATATATTTGTGTGTGTGTGTGTGTGTGGTGTATGTGTGTGTGTGTGAGGTGTGTGTGTGTGTGTGTTGTGTGAGTGTGTGTGTGGTGTGTGTGTGTGTGTGTGTTTGTGTGTGGGTTGGGTTGTTTGTGGGGGTGTGTTGTGTGTGTGTGTGTGTGTGTGTGTGTGTGTGTGTGTGTGTGTGTGTGTGTGTGTGTGTGTGTGTGTGTGTGTGTGTGTGTGTGTGTGTGTGTGTGTGTGTGTGTGTGTGTGTGTGTGTGTGTGTGTGCGACCCTAAAACCACAAAACCCTCATTGACATTGAGACAAGTATCCTGCCCGGCCACCGACCGCCAGTCCAGATACTGTTTAGTATTCGATCCGGGTTCGGTTCTGAGACGACCTACCTCGACCTATCACGACCTGCAATGACCTGCACCAATACGTATCGAATTCCATTCATCAGAATGTGTTCGATGAAGTCTGGCTGGGATTAAGGAGAAGGAGGGGGAAGGGGGGGAGAAGAAGGGGAAGGGGGGAGAGGAGGAGGACTAAGAAAGGAAACGGGAGGAATAGGAAAGAGGGGAAGAGGAGAGAAGAAGGGGAAAGGGGGAGGAGGAGAAAGGGAAGTAGGAAGAGGAGGAGGTAGAAGGAAGGGAAAGGGGAGGAGGAGGGAGGAGGAGGAAGGGAAGTGAGAAAGAGGAAAAAGGAGGAGGAGAGGAAAGAGAAGGAGGAGGAAGGAGGGGGATGGGGAAAACGGAGAAGGAGAGGAGAGGAAGATGTGAGGGAATGAGAGAGGGGAAGAGGAGAAGGAGATGAAAGAGAGAGAGAGAGAGAGAGAGAGAGAGAGAGAGAGAGAGAGAGAGAGAGAGAGAGAGAGAGAGAGAGAGAGAGAGAGAGAGAGAGAGAGAGAGAGGAATAGGAGAGGAAGAAGATGAGAGGGAGAAGAACGGAATAGGGGTCAAAATGAAGAACCAGGGAAATTTATTAGAGAGAAAGAGAGAGAGAGAGAGAGAGAGAGAAAGGAAGAGAGAAGCAGAGGGTAGGTAAAGGAAAAGAGAGGAAAGGGAATAGGAGTAGGAGAAACAGAAGGAGGGAGAGGAGGAGGAGGAAGAGGAGGAGGAGGAAGTGGAGGAGGAGGAAGAGGAGGGGAAATCAGAAATAATGAGTGGAGATGGTGGGGAGGGGGGAGATGAAGGAGGGGGAGGGGCAGGGGGGAATTGTAATCAAGAAGAAATGGAAGGGGTGAATTGGGAGGAAAATTGTCGGGTGGGGGATAACTGAATGATGCAATTGGGGAGAAAGAGGGAGTTTGGGGTTGGGGGAGAAAGTGGGGGGAAGGTATATACAGGGCGGGGAGAGGGGAGGGTGAGTGACCTAGCACAGATGGATAGTCAGAAAGAGGGGGGTATAATATGGGGAGGAAAGGGGGAATGTGGGGTGAATAGGGGTGTTATGAAGAATTCTGTGTAAGGGGAGGATTCAGAAGAGGAGAGAGGGGAAAGGGGGAGAGTAGTGGGAGGGGAGAGGATGTGTTGAAGGAGAGGGGGAGAAGGTAAGACGGTGGGGGGGAAAGGTTGGGGGGAAGGAAGATTAGGGTTCTGAGCTGTGGAGTGGGATGGGATGGGGGGGAGTGAGGAGGGGAGGGTGTACCATAATCCCTTAAAAGCAGGAAAAAACACGATGCTTACTCTCTATCCTCTTCATCTTTTCCTCTCTCTCTCTATCTCTCTCTCTCTCTCTCTCTCTCTCTCTCTCTCTCTCTCTCTCTCTCTCTCTCTCTCTCTCTCTCTCTCTCTCTCTCTCTCTCTCTCTCTCTCTCTCTCTCTCTCTCTCTCTCTCTCTCTCTCTCTCTCTCTCTCTCTCTCTCTCTCTCTCTCTCTCTCCTCTTTTTCAGCACCCGTCTCTCCTCTGTCTTCCTTCGTTTCTTTTTTCATTCCCTCTCTTTTCTCCTCTTCTCCCCTTCCCTCTTCCCCCTTTTCTTCCCCTTCCCCTTTCCTTCCCCTTTCCTTTCCATCCCTCTTCTCTCTTTTCTCTCTCTCAATTCTCCTCCCCTCCCTTCACTTCCTCTTCCTTCACTTCTCCTCTTCCTTCCCCTCTCTTTACTCTTCTCCCCTTCCAATCCCTCTTTTCCCTCCTGTCTTCACTCTTTTCCCCTCAAATCCCTTCCTCTTCCCTCTCCTCTCCTCTCCTTCCCTCTTCTCCTCTCCCCACCCCAGTCCTTCTTTCCCCTTACCTCCTCTCTCCTCCCCTATCTCCTCCCCTCTTCTCGTCCCTTCCTTCGTCCCCTCTCCTTTCCTATCCTCTCTTCTCTTCTCTCCTCTCCCATCTTCCCTCATCCTCTTCTCTTTTCTTTTCCCCTTTCCTTCTCTCCTCTTCTCGTGCCTCTCTTTATCTCCTTTCCTTTCCTCTCTTCTCTCCTCTCACGTTTTCTCTCATCCTCTCCACTCCTCTCTTTCTCTCCCCCTTCCTGAGCTCTCCTTATTTTCTCTTGTTTTTCTTGTTCCCTTTCTGTGCTCTATTCTTCTTCTCGTCTCCCTCTCACGCTCTCCCTTTCTTCCTCTTCCTCCCTCTCCCCAGTGCCTCCCTCTCCCCTCTCCTCTCTTCTCCTCTCCCCTCCCTTCCCTCCCCCTATTCCCTCCCCCTATTCCCTCCATTCCCTTCCCCTCTCCCCTCCCCTCTATTCCCCTCTCCCTTTCCCTCTCCCCTCCCCTCTATTCCCCTCTCCCTTCCCCTCTCCCCTCCCCCCCCTCCCCTCCCTTCTTTTACGGCTAAGCCCTTCCAACGAGATGACCTGTGCAGTGTAATGGGGGGAGAGAAGGGGAGGAGGAAAAAAATCCCATCTCCTCCTCCTCCTCCTCCTCCTCCTCCTCCTCCTCCTCCTCCTCCTCCTCCTCCTCCTCCTCCTCCTCCTGCTCTTCCCCTTGCGCCTTCTTCTCTTCTACTCCTCGTTTTCATATTCTTCTCCCACTCCTATATATAAATCGAGGCGATTTCATTTCCTTCCTCTCTTGCGCCCCTCTTCCTCCTCCTCCTCCTCCTCCTCCTCCTCCTCCTCCTCCTCCTACTCAACTTCCTCCTATCACCTCCTCTTCCTCCTTATCCCTTTCCTCCTCCCACCTCATCTTCCTCCTCCTCCTTTCCGCCTCCTCTTACTCTTCCTCCTCCCTTTCATCTTCCTCCTTTCCGCCTCCTCTTACTCTTCCTCCTCCCTTTCACCCTCCTCCTCCTCCTCCCTTTCATCTTCCCACTTCCTCCTCCTCCTTTTCCTCCTCCTCCTTTTCCTCCTCCTCCTTTTCCTCCTCTTCCTCCTCCTCCTCCTCTTCCTCCTCCTCTTATCCCACTCCTGGATATAAATCTAGGCGACTCCATTCTGCAGACGCGAGGGGGGTCGCCGGCGGGAGGGGGGGGGGGCAGCGGTGGCAGTAATGGTGGCAGGGGGTGGTAATGATGATGTAGGTAGGGTGTGGTGGCAAACGCGGTTATGGTGAAAGTGGCATGGGTGGTGGTGGTGGTGGTGGTGGTGGTGGTGGTGGTGGTGGTGGTGGTGGTGGTGGTGGTGGTGGTGGTGGTGGTGGTGGTGGTGGTGGTGGTGGTGGTGGTGGTGGTGGTGGTGGTCGTGTAAATGGTGGTGTTAGTGAAGCTGATAAGCTCACAGGAATGATGTAGATGATGGTGCAAATGGCTTTGGTGATAGTGGTGATGTAGGTGGCAGCATTGATGGTGTTATCAATAAACACTTTTTGGAAGTTTACCATAGGGTGATCAATATTTCTCATTTTTACACAAAATGAAGAATTACTCATACACACACGTAAAAATTATAATGATGATGATAATGGTAATGACAACAATGATAATAATGATGACGATGATTCGTTTTAACGTCGCGAAACCCCCCCTATCAAGAGGCTAGGACGGTGCCCTCTACAGAGTAACGTAGAATTTAATGAACCATGCCCCTGGTTCTACTCGCCGGTGGCAGGGTTCGAACCCCCATCCCCTCGACCTCCGTCGCAAGTAGCGACGCCCTAAGCCGCTCCTCCTGCGAGCGCCCATCATTATCGTCGTCGTCGTCGTCGTCGTCGTCGTCGTCATCATCATCATCATCATCATCATCATCATCATCATCATCATCATCATCATCATCATCATCATCATCATCATCATCATCATCATCATCATCATCATCATCATCATCATCATATTGATAATAATAATAATAATAATAATAATAATAATAATAATGATAATAATAATAATAATAATAATAATAATAATAATAATAATAATAATAATAATAATAATAATAATAATAATAATAATAATAATAATAATATTAATGATAATAATAATAATAACATTGGTAATAGTAATAACAATATTAATAATGATAATGATAATGATAAATACTTATCATAAATTCATAAAAATTGCTTTGCACTCATTCAATAAAATAATACAGAAATGAATAATTTAGAGCATACGAACATAAAGAACAGAAGAGTGAACTAGACTGCAAGCGACCATAAGACCTACACTAGGCAGTTCCATGTCCAATACCACCTATCAAAATACTCAGGTCGGTCGTTCGTATATTGCATGTATATATACTTATGGGGTTGGGTCAATTGGCGTACTGGATGAATGGGGGGATGCATATGGGGGGAAATGGGAGAGGGGGGAAGAAATGGGCCATGGGTGGGGGGAGTACAGAGGGAAACGGGCGAGGGGAGTAAAGAAGATAATGGAGGGGAACGGAAAGGGGAGGAGAAAGCGTCTGGAAGAGAGTGGACAGGGGAAGAGAGGGGAGGATGAAGGGGAGAGGTAGAAGGGAAGAGAGGGGAGGATGAAGGGGAGAGGTAGATGGACAAGGGGGAAAGGGGAGGAAATGATGGAAGGGGGAACGGAAAGGGGAGGAGAAGTGGCTGGAAGAGAGGTGAGGGGAGAGGAGAAAGGGAAGGGGACGAGAGGAAGAAGGGGAGAGGTAGATGGAGAAGGGGAAATGGGTGAGGGGAAAGGGGAGGAAATGATGGAAGGGGAAACGGAAAGGGGAGGAGAAGTGACTAGATGAGAGTAGCGGGAAGGGGGAAAAGGGGAAAAGGAGAGGAGAGGAGGAAGGAGGGGAGAGGGAAAACAAATGAAGGAGGGAAGAAGGGGAAGGGTAGATAAGGAGGAGAGAAAGGGAGAAAGAGGAGGGCAGGAAAGAGGAGGGGGAGAGGTAAAAGGGAAGGGGGTAATAGGTGAAAGGAGAAGAAAGGGAAAGGTAGATAGGGAGGAGAGGGAGGGAAAATAAGAGGAGGTGAGGAAAGAAGAGGGGGAGAGGTAAATGAGGGAAGAAAGGGAAAGGTAGATAGGGAGGGGGAAATGGAATTTGAATGAGTCGTGATGGTACAGTGGTTAGCGTGCTGGGCTCTCGTCATGAAGATTCGATGGTTCGAGTCGCTCACTCCTAATGGACTTTGGTTAGCTTAAGGAATTGATTCCTCGTCGGCTCTTCTCTGGATTCCTTTCCAGGGGATCCTGGAAAGGTTAATGTAATCATTAACTCGGTCCTCCCCTATTGACGTACTCTTTGTATAATTTTTTTTTTTTTTTTTTTTTTACTTTTTATTCTATTTTTATTTGTTTTCTTTTGTGTCCATTTTTTATTTTTGTCTTTTTATGTACTTTCTATTATATACATATATATATATATATATATATATATATATATATGTATATATATATATATATATATATATATATATATATATATATATTACTTATTTGCTTTATCTTACTTGTCTATTATTTTCTTATTATTACTCGTTTTATTCTTTATTTTCATCTTATTCATTAACATATTTCCTCCTGCTGCCACAGTGACTACCATTTGCCCATGCTATCAGTTTACTTTGAGCCAAATTAAAGATTCGGCTTGGGAAGCTAGGCGCCTCCTGGTGTAAGATCCTTATCTGACAAGTCTATTCGTCACGAGAAAGTGTGCATTGACGTCATTATGAAAAAAGTAAAGAAAAGAAGAGAGATAAAGAGAGAGAGAGAGAGAGAGAGAGAGAGAGAGAGAGAGAGAGAGAGAGAGAGAGAGAGAGAGAGAGAGAGAGAGAGAGAGGGAGGGAGAGAGAGAGAGAGAAACAAAATTAAAAAGAAGAAGAATGAGAAAAAGATTCAGTGGGAGGGAGAGGAGGGGGAGGAACAGCGAGGTAGGGTGGGGGGGAGGAGTGTGGAGTAATTAAGAAAGGGGAGGAAAGGGGAATGGGGAGAGGGGGGGAAAGTAAAGATCAATCCCAATTTCAAAAGTTGACCGACTTACAATCTACCAAGTTCTTTCGTATCCCCCACCTCCCCTACCTCCCCCCTCCCCTTCTCCCCCACCTCCCCCCTCCCCCTTCTCCCCCTTTGCCCATTCTAGCCTCGCATGTTCGCCATTTCCTTGATTAGTGGACAACCCATCGTCAGTGACCTCCCCCCTCTCCCCCTCTCCCCCTCTCCCCCTCTCCCCCTCATTTCTCTCCCTCTCAGTCCCTTTCCTGTCCCATCTAACCGCCAATACATTTGAATTAAGTTCCTTCTACTTCATTGGGCTTTCTCCTTTTCTCCCTCACTCCCTCCCTCACTCCCTCCCCCTATTCCTTATTTCCCTCCTTTCTTCCCTACCTCCCTTTCTCCTCTCTTCCTTTCCTCCCTTACCTCCTTCATTCTTCCCTCTCTCACTCCCTTTCTCTTCCTCCTCTCCCTCCTACCCTTTTTCCCTCCCTCATTTTCTCCCTCCCCTTCCCTCCCTCCTTCCCCCTCTTCCTCCTTTCCCTATTTTCCTCCCTACCTCCCTTCCTCCTCTCCTCCTTTCCTCCCTTACCTCCTTCATTCTTCCCTCCCTCGCTCCCTTCCCTCCTTCCTGTCCCTGTTCTCCCTTCTTCCCTTTTTCCCTCCTTCCTTTCCTCCCTCGCCCACTTCCCTCCCTCCTCCTTCCCTCCCTCCTCTTTCCCTCCCTCCTTACCTTCTTCCTCCTTTCCCTCCTTTCCTCCTCCCTCCCTTCCTCCTCCCCTCCTTTCCTCCCTTACCTCCTTCACTCTTCCCTCCCTCGCTCCCTTCCCTCCTTCCTCACCCTCCTCTCCCTCCTTCCCTTTTTCCATCCCTCCTTTCCTCCCTTGCTCCCTTCCCTCCTTACCCTCTTCCCTTCCTCATTTCTTCCTCCTTCCTTCGTCCTTCCCTCCCTCCCTTCGTCCCTCCCTCTCTCCCCTCTTTTCTCCCTCCCTGTTTCCCTCCTTCCTCTTTTCCTCCCTCCCTGTTTCCCTCCTTCCTCCTTTCCTCCCTCCCTCCCTCCATACTTCCCTTCCCACCTTCCCCCTTTCCTCCTTTCCTCTTTCCCTTCCTCCCTCCCTCCCTCCTTTCCCTCCTTCCCCTTCCTTCCCTCCTTCCCCCTTCCCTCCCTCCTTCCTTCCCTCCTTCCCTCCCAACCTCCCTCCCTCCATACCTCCCTTCCCTCCATCCCCATCCTTTCCTACTTCCCTTCCTCATTTCCTCCTTCCCTCCCTCTATTCTTCCCCCTTCCCTCCTTTCCTCCCTTCCTCCATACCTCCCTTCCCTCCTTCGCCTTCCGTGCCTCCTTCCCTCTCTCCTTATCTTCCCTTTCTCATTTTCTCCTACCTCCGTTCCCTCCTTCCCTTTCTCCTTACCTTCTTCTCCTCCTCATTTCCTTTTCCCTCCTTCCCCCTTCCCTCCTCTCCTCCTTCCCTCCATAACTGTACTCTCTGTCGCACGGATATACACATACTCGCCATCCACAAAGGGTGGTCTTAGAGCACACGTAGATAACAGATACTGGAAGAGATAAACATAAAAGTATGCTTAGCTCGGTGCAATTATCGCTCAACGATGATCGTTCATGGCTCAACGATAATCGTCATACGACTATCTAGAGCACTAAAACTCTGTCTTTGAATGATGGGGCTGTTTTGCTTCGAGCAAAGAATTAGTGTTCTAGACGATCGTTTGAAGATTATCGTTGAGCCATGAACGATCATCGTTGAGCGATAATTGCACCAAGCAAAACGTACTTTTATGTTTATGTCATCCAGTCTCTGTTATCTACGTGCGCTCTAAGACCACCCTTTGTGGATGGCGAGTATGTGTATATCCTTGCGACAGAGAGTACAGTGCGGACCTCACACAGGCAAGTGAAAAACTCCCGTCTAGATGGGATGGAGTCTTGTATAATGAACAGGCATCATGCAAACCCACCACGAACTATTGTGATTGACTTTCAGGGGGGCAATTGTCCTAAGGGGACATTTGGCCTACGGGGACAGTTGTCCTACGGGGGCAGTTGTCCTACAGGGACATTTGGCCTACGGGGACATTTGGCCTACGGGGGACATATTTGTCCTATGGATGGACAGTTGTCTGAGAATTATACATACCAGCTCACTCTCAAAACTGCAGATCTTATTATGTGTGTGTGTGTGTGTGTGTGTGTGTGTGTGTGTGTGTGTGTGTGTGTGTGTGTGTGTGTGTGTGTGTGTGTGTGTGTGTGTGTGTGTGTGTGTGTGTGTGTGTGTGTGTGTGTGTGTGTGTAATTCATCTACAAACATATGCTCATATACGTACATATCTACATAATTACATATATTTCATTAATGCTTATGCACTTTTTCAGATATTGTTCATGATATGTTGTGTACATAATTACATAAATATGAATGTACATTTGTTATAATGTACAGAATCATATAATTGTACAAAGCTATCAAGCAGTACTATTTGTATTAATTTTCATCCAACTGTCAGGTGATTTTATTCATTAGTCGATAGGGAGACTATGGTAAGATAGGGAGACTATAGGGAGACTATGGGAGACTATAGGGAGACTATGGTAAAAAACACCGAAGTTGTGGCAAAAGAAGAGGACCCTCAGCGCTTGGCTATCTTGGAAGCCATATGGATAAAGGAGCTGCAACCTGCCATTAATAGGCAGGTAAATGATTTCGCCCTCCTCCCTAGCATGAAACCTGTTCGGAGGAGCCAGATGGACAATCCCAAGACAATCCCAAGACATCGGGCTCTCCTTCCCCGCGAAAGGGAAGAACTTCCTACCATACGTCGTTCCCAAAGACTGAGAAGCAGATTGGCGCCGAACCCGGGAGTGACCTCCCCGAGTACCATTTCCGCCAACTTGTGATCTCTCCCAGTGTTTGTGGTCCTGCGTGTGACTTCCCCCAGTTGCAACACGGTGACTTCTCCCCGTGCTTCCCATTTCATTTAAAATATGCTCCCTTTCCCTTTCTTTTCACTTCAACTGAGGATGCAGAAAGATCTGCGAAACGTCTTGATAACTATTTTGTTGTGCTTGTATTTTGTTTTTGCTGTATTTCTTGTATTAATTTCTTGTATTGTGTACTATACTTTTGTGTCTATTATAACTTTTGTTTTTCCTATGAATTTTGGAAATCTGATTTACTCCCTTTCCCCCTTACAAAAATCTACTTTTCGCAAGCTTGAGAGCTCACGGAAAAAACTAATCAATAATTCTTTTTCTGTCGTTTTTAACAGAATATATATATATATATATATATATATATATATATATATATACAAATGGGTACAGAAGTCCGTCCTATACGTTTGATTAATGGCGATCGTCTTTTGTCTCTTTCCAGGTACGCTGATATCTCCAAGGATCGTAAATATACACTTACTCCCCCTTCTCCCCCTCTCCCCCTCTCCCCCCCTCTCTCATCCTCCCTCTCCTTACTCCTCCCTCTTCTTCCTCCTCCTCCTATCTCCTTTTTCTTAATTGTACTCTTATGTTCTTCATGTATATGTTCTTATTAAGGCTATTTTCTACATATTTCAAAGAAGCGTTAGGTACAAAGAAGTAATATATATGTATATATATATATATATATATATATATGTATATATATATATGTATATATATATTTATATACAGTATGTATATATATATATATATATATATATATATCAGCCTCCTCCTCCTCCTCCTCCTCCTCTTCCTTCCCCCCTTTTTCTCTCCCCGTTCCCTCCTTTCCCCTTATTTAATCTCAAGCATTTGTATCTCAACTTGTACTTGAAAAAGTTGTAATAAGCGAAACGTCGTACAAATAAAGGCTCCGTCCTCATATGCTGTTTATCTCGTCAATATATATGTATATATGTATATATATATATATACATATATATATATATATGTATATATATAAATGTATATATATATATGTATATATATATATGTTATATATATATATAATTATTTATATATAATGTATATATATATATATATATATATATGTATACACATATATATATACATATATATATATATATATATATTTATACTCGTATATATATATATACATATATACATATATATACATATATGAATATATATATATATATACATATATATATACATATATATATATACTCGTGTATATATATATACATTTCCATTATGAGACAATTACACGGTTTCTCCCATGTTCCTGCCTCGCATTTCATCCATCTTCCTCCACCTCCCTCTCCTCCTCCTCCTCCTCCTCCTCCTCCTCCTCCTCCTCCTACGTCTTCCTTATATTCTAGATTCCCCCGTAACCCCCCTCCCCCCAACCCCACAATGAAGACCACCAACTCCCACGTATTTCCTTCGCTCTCTGTGCAAAAACAAGGTAAGTTTGTTTCCATTTTATTTTTATTTCATTTTCATTTTATTTTATTTGTGTTAATAACAAAAATAACAAATACTACTATTACTACTACTACTATGATTTATTTTTATTTTTTATTACATCAACAGCAACAGCTACTACTACTACTATTACTACTATGATTTATTTTTTATTTCAACTACATCAACAACAACAGCTACTACTACTACTACTATCTCAACAATAACACAAAAATAAATAGGACCACTTCAACAACAATAATAACAATACCAGCCACATTTACCAAATCACCTGCAATAACAACAACTACAACAACAACAACAATAATAACGCGGGGCTAATGGTATGATGATGATGATAATGTCAGATAAACATAATAATGACCTGACAGCCGGGGGACCCCAGGTGCGTCCCAAGGGGGGGACAGGCGGGGGGCGGGGGGCGGTTAGGGGGGCGGGACAGCTGCCACCTTGGGCGGGGGGGAGGGGGGCTCTGGAGGCGGTGGCGTTGGAGGTGGTGGAGGAGGTGACTCAGGTAATAATGCTGGTGGTTGTGGTGGTGACTCAAGTGATGGTGGTGGTTGTGACGGTGGTAGTGGTGGTAACTCAGATGGTGGTAATAGTGGTGTTGGTGGTTGTGGTAATGGTGGTGACTCAAGTGATGATGATAGTGATGGATGTGACTGTGATAGTGGTAGTGACTCAGAAGTTGGTAATAGTCGTGGTGGTGGTGGTGGTGGTGGTGGTGGTGGTGGTGGTGGTGGTGGTGGTGGTGGTGGTGGTGGTGGTGGTGGTGGTGGTTGTGGTAGTGGTGGTGACTCAGATGGTGGTAATACTGATGGTTGTGACGTGGTAGTGGTGGTGACTCAGATGGTGATAATAGTGTTGGTGGCGGTTATGGTACTGATGGTGATGGTGGTGGTAATGGTGGTGGAGGTGGGTGTTAGTAGAAGTGGTGATACTGTTGGTGATAACCACAGGAATAACGATGGTGATGGCAGTGGTGATGATGGTGATAATTGTAATGACGGTGGTGATATTTGTGGTGGTGGTCATGAAGATGATCTGGCATTTTTCTTTCTTTATTTATTTATTTAATAATTTATTTTTGTCTATGCTGATTCCAATCTTCTTTTCCTTCGCCATTTTGATTTTCCTCCCAATTTCTTCCTCATTTGTCGTCTTCTGTTCCTTCTTTGTCCTTCTCTTCCTCCCTCCTCCCTCAACTCCTCCTCCTCCTCCTTCTCACCCTCCTCCTCCTCCTCAACCACCCCTCTCCTATTCCTTCCCCTCCCTCTCTTCCTCCACCACTCCTTTTCTTCTCTTCTCCTCCCTTCCCACATCCCCTCCTCTTCTCCCTCTTCCTCCACCTCCCCTCCCTCCTCCCTCCTCACACATTCCCTCCACCCCATCCCCTTCCTCCTCCTCCTCCTTCAAATCGCCCTCTCCTTCCTCCACATCCCCTTCTCCCTGCTCCCTCTTCCCCCTCTCCCTCCTCCCCCTCCCTCACTTCTTCCCCTCCATCTACTCCGCCCTCCTTCCTCCTCCATATCCCTCTCTCCCTCCTCCACCTTCCCCTTGTCCCTACTCTTGTTCCTCCTCCTCCAGCTCCTCCTCGAAGCGTCGCTGACGACCTCACCCTGATTACGCGAAGCCCCTTAATGCGTCGGTAATTAGTCTGCGGCTCCCAACTGTATCGAGAAGGAGGAGGACCACCGCCGCAGCCGCCGCAGGCAGCCGCCACGACAAGATTTCTTAGATAAGAGAGAGGGATTTGTGTGTGCGTGTGTATCTGTTTATGCATGCGTGTGAATGTGGCTATATGTGTGTGTGTGTGTGTGTGTGTGTGTGTGTGTGTGTGTGTGTGTTTTTGTGTGAGTGTGTGTGTGTGTGTGTGTGTGTGTGTGTGTGTGTGTGTGTGTGTGTGTGTGTGTGTGTGTGTGTGTGTGTGTGTGTGTGTGTGTGTGTGTGTGTGTGTGTGTGTGTGTGTGTGTGTGTGTATGTATGCATCTGTTTGCATATGCATGTCCATGTGCATGTGCGTGTATGTGTGTGTGTGAGTGTGTGTCAGGTATGTATGTGTACAGTATGTAGTATGTGTATGTATGAGTGTATGTAGTACGTGTGTGTATGTGTACAGTATGTACTATGTGTGTGTGTATGCATGTGTATATTATGTAGTATGTGTGTGTGAGTATGTAGTATGGATGTGTGTGTGTGTGTGTGCGTGCGTGTGTGTGTGTGTGTGTGTGTGTGTATTCACTTGGTCTTTGGTCTTTGGATCACGTGTGGGACTCGTGATCGACAGCTATTTCCCTCCTGGAAGAGAGCTCAGAGCTCGTAGGTCCGATCTATGGGTAATGCTATGACCTTGCACACACACACACACCCAACTCCCCGCCCACGAGAGTCAGAGTAACGACCCGAGGCACAGCGATACCGAAATAATTAATGACCTGGGCAGGATTCGAACTGTGTACTGGGAGCACTACTTTCCAGTTCAGCGCTCTACCAACTGTACCAACGAGAGTGTGTGTGTGTGTGTGGTGTGTGTGTGTGTGTGTGTGTGTGTGTGTGTGTGTGTGTGTGTGTGTGTGTGTGTGTGTGTGTGTGTGTGTGTGTGTGTGTGTGTGTGTGTGTGTGTGTGTGTGTGTGTGTGTGTGTGTGTGTGTGTGTGTGTGTGTGTGTGTACACGTGTACATATGTATGTTCTTCTCAAGGAACCCTCATCAAGAAGGTCACTGACTATTGTTGACCTGACGTAACCTGAATAGTATAGGGAGGCAGTTGGTAGGGGGAAGATCAGCCCTCCATTTTCCCCTCTTTCTCCCCTTCTCCCCCTCCCTGCCCCCTTCCCCCTACCCCCTCCTTCGCCCCCTTCCCCCCCTTTTTGTTATCCATTTCCCAATTTGGACCACATGATGTTAAGGTACGTTTCGCCCGATGCGATTATGAGCTTCCTACTGCCACAGCCAATGGCGGGTGACGCGCATTATACCTCCTACCTACTTCCTGGAATCATGTTTAGGTAAGCGCGGATTGTAGGTTAAAATGATGATCAGCCTCCTACTTTGCAGCTCGAAGTAAAATAGTTCTATTCAAAAACAAAAAATGGGTGCTCTAGACGATCGTCAGACGATCATCGAGCCACGAACGATCATCGTTGAGCGATAATCGCACCGAGAATAATGTACCTTTACCTCGGTGGTTTTGCCCATCTTGTTCTGGCTCCCAGCAGTTGATTTTATTCAACCGAGCTTGTCTATTTATTCTTATGTAAAGACACTATCACTCTGGGCTATTTTTCCTTCAACCTTCGATTAATCGGAATTACCGCCTACCTCCAGAAAAATTTCCGTCGTCAAATCACACTCCGGCAAACTATTTTGTTTCTCAACAATTTACAGCGAGTGTCATTTGACATAATGGAGGTAAATGATTTTCCTTCAGCATATAATCAGATTCCTTCCCTAAAGCTGCGAGCTGAAAATCTGCTCCAAAAGTCGAAGGAAAAATAGCCCAGTGTGATAGCGCCTTAGGTCACAAATTATTTTGTTTTGGTTTTGTTGTTAAGTGATTTAATTCACTTCTGGGTTTCATTATTGAATTGTTTCCTCCCCCCAACTTTCCTCTCTCTCTCTCTCTCTCTCTCTCTCTCTCTCTCTCTCTCTCTCTCTCTCTCTCTCTCTCTCTCTCTCTCTCTCTCTCTCTCTCTCTCTCTCTCTCTCTCTCTCTCTCTCTCTCTCTCTCTCTCTCTCTTTCTCTCCCCTCCTTTCCATAATACTCTCCCTCTCCTCCCCCACCTCCTCTTCTTTTTCTCTCCCTCTTCCCCTCTTCTTTAGCCACATTCCTTAGTCACCTCCTCTTCTTCCTCCTATCCCTTAGTCACCTCTTCCTTCTCCTCTTTCTCCTCTTCTTCCTCCTACCCCTCTTCTTCAACCTCCTCCCTCCCCCTCATCTTTCTCCCGCTCTCCCTCATTTTCCTCCTCCACTCCCCTCCTCAGCCTCCTCTTTCTACTACTCCTCTTCCTCTTCCTCCTCCTCCTCTTCCTTCTCCTATTCTTCCCTCTCCTATTCCTCCTCCTCCTCCACCTCCCCGGGTCCGAAAAGTTCCGGAAACTCCGTGACCTTATACATCCGGAATGATTTGACCTCGGGTCAACGAACAAATTCATTCGCTTTGACCTCGGGTCATTGAAAGACGTCATTAGCTTTGGTTCTTCTAGCTGGAAGCGCGTTTGAGATATCATCTGGTGATAAGTTCGATATTTGAATGATTTTATTTTAGCTAGCGTCGGAGGGTGTCATTGGTGAAAGGCTCACAACACTGCCTCGGTTCTCGAACACTGACTCGGTTCTCGAACACTGCCTCGGTTCTCGAACACTGCCTCGGTTCTCGAACACTGCCTCGGTTTTCGAACACCACTTCGGTTCTCCAACATCACTTCGGTCTCCACCACCAAGTAGCGCTATTCTCACCAACATCATCACCACCATGACCAACTGTACCACCACTAACACCACTACTACCACCAACATCATGGCTAATTTCATCACTACCAACAACAACAATAACAACAACTACACAACTATCACCACCAACTGGATATGAACACTGGAACTGTTCTCACCATCATTATCACCACCAAAACCACCACCGAGGCCAACTTCACCAATTTTCAAACCAAGACCTGAATTACACCACTATCACCACCACCACAACCACCACCATAACACCAAATTTATCATTACCTTCCCGAACACCGTTTTCATTCCCGATCCACCATCACCACCATCTCCACCATTACCGCCACTCCTACCGTCCCCACTACCACCACATACCACCAACTCTACCACAATCCCTTACATCATTTCCATCACTCCTTTTACCACCTCCACCGCCACCTCCAACACGTGGTGGAGTGAAGCGGTCAACCCCATGCCTCTCTTGGCTAATGATGGTGAGGAGCCTACACCAGGAGGCGCTGAGTAGCTGCGACCGATTCGGCCGTCACCTTTGTCCTATTATGAGCTTTAAGGACTGTTCGGACACATCATTGCTGCTAATGGGAAAGGAGTGCGGGATTCGAACACATAACTAAGTGAATGCGAGACCAGCATATTTCCGATTACGTCAGCAGCGTGTGACGGTGATATGTGATGTTATGATCCCGTCACATCACACAGTCCGATCCGACCCGCCCACCCTCGCGGGAGGAGGAGGAGGAGGAGGAGGAGGAGGAGGAGGAGGAGGAGGAGGAGGAGGAGGAGGAGGAGGAGGAGGAGGAGGAGGAAGAGGAATGGACCTAACCACCGCCGCCGCCTCTTCGTCATCTTAATAATCTGTCCCTCGTTTGTATCCTCCTCCTCCTCCTCCTCTTCCTCCCCCTACTCTTTCTTCTCTTCTTTCCCCTCCTCTGTCTTCTTTTTTCTCTGCTTTTCCTCCCGTTCCTCCTTGTCCTCATCCTCTTTCTTTTCTTCCTTCTCTCCTCTTTTTCTTTTCTTCCTTCTCCTCCTCCTCTTTCACCTCTTCTTCCACTTCCTCCTCATCTCTTCTTCCTCGTTTCCTCCTTTTCCTATTCCTTCTTCTCATCCTTTCTCTCCTCATCTCCTCTTTCTCTTTCCCTCCTTCTCCTATTCTTCCTTCTCATCCTCTTCCTCCTCATCTTCCTTCTCTCCTCTTCCTCCTCCTTTCTTCATAATATTACTCCTGCCCCTCTTCCTCCTTTTCATCCTCATGCTCCTCCCCTTCCTCCTCTTCTCCTCCTTTCTTCCTCCTGCCATCTTCCTCCTCCTCCTCCTCTTCCTCTTTTTCCTCTCTCGGTCGCCCTACGCTTTTCCTCCCCTCCCCCTCCAGCGGACCTCAGATCTCCAAATCCATAGAGCACACACCCTCGGTTGTCCACTACGGGGCCAAATATCCCTAAGACTCGCACACACACACGCGCATACACACGCACACACACACACACACACACACACACACACACACACACACACACACACACACACACACACACACACACACACACACACACACACACACACGCACACACACACACACACACACACACACACACACACACACACACACACACACACACACACACACACACACACACACACACACACACACACACACACACACACACACACACACACTCCTCTATCTCCGCATGAATTGAAGGCAAAGATGAGGAAGATGGAGGACGTTAGGAAGAAAGCCAATAAATGAAAACGTGGTCGAGTCCAACTTAGTGGTGTTAAAGAAAATACACACACTGTTTATGTATATATATATATATATATATATGTATTTATATGTATGTATGTATATATATGTATATATATATATATATATATATATATATATATATATATATATACATATAATAGAAACAGCCTGTCTTACAACAGGAAGACTATGGCATAAACCCTAGAATGATGAGAATAATTAAGAGTATTTGCGAGAATACAGAGAGCAGAGTTCAGAACAGAGAGCTGGTGAGTAAATGGCCTAGCATAAAGGCAGGAGTGAGACGAGGGGGAGTCCTCTCTCCTTTGCTTTTCATAATAGACATGGACAGATCCCTGAAGGAAGTGTGTATACTGGATGAAAAGGAGATTACATTGGCTTATGCAGACGATGTAGCTGTTGCGACTGGAAACCAACAAGATCCCAAGAAGCCATGACAAGACGGAATGACATCTTAAACAGGCTGAGGATGAGAATGAATCAACAAAAGACAGAAATAATGAAAGTAGGTAGAATCAAGGAGGAATGTAATATTGATATTGAAAACATCAAACTGAAGCAGACAGGGAAATTTAGTTATCTTGGAGTGATTTTTGGTGAAGAAAATAGACAAAACATAAATATAAAATTGAATTAAGAAATGCAATACAAATGTCAGTGCATTATATCCTATACTTAAGGATAGAAATATTCCAACAAAGGCCAAAAGCATTATATTGACAACAGTATTAAGGTCAGTACTTCTTTTGGGGTCAGAAACTTGGACACACAACAAGAACATCTTTGCAAATACAATCAGCAGAAATGAGAGTCCTGAGAATGTTTCGAAGAGTAACTAAACGTGAAAGAATTAGAAATAAAGAAATTAGGGAGATATTAAGAATAACATCTGTGCTGAAGATAATTGAAAAGGACAAATTGAGATGGTATGGGGATGTTTAAAGAATAGAAGACGACCTAGATATGGACCAAAAGGTCTCCTGTCGGCATGCTCCGCCTTTGTAATCCTTTGTAATCCTTTGTAAAGACACAAGACATGCAAAGAAATTCTTGGAGTGGGTTCGTCCTGGTAGGAGGCCCGTGGGACGCTCTAGGGAACGAAGGACACAGAGAGTGGAAGAAGCTGCTGAAGAAAGAGTAAGAAAATTACAAGAAATAATTAGAGATGAAGACTTCCGGTACGGAGACCTTTGGCAAAGATTCGTAGAGACTAGGCAATGGCAGGCATACCCTACCTTGCGTACGGTGAGAAAAGTGAGAAAAATACACGCACACACACACACACAGACACACACACACACACACACACACACACACACACACACACACACACACACACACACACACACACACACACACACACACACACACACACATTACACACACACACACACACACACACACACACACACACACACATACAACACACACACACAACACACACACACACACATATATATATATATATGTATATCATATATATATACATATATATATATATATATGTATGTATATATATATATATATATATATATATATATATATATATATATATATATATATATATATATACTGTGCATATGTGTGTGTGTATATATACCAGTAATATACAATGTGCCATTCTATTTTCCTCCTTCTTGATCCTCTTCTTCCTCCCTCCCATCCTCATCCTCCTTTCCCTCTTCTCCCCCTCCCTACTTCTCCCTCTCTTCTTCCCCTCAACACAAGTTTAATCTCCCTCTTTCCCCAACACTTGCAGCAGCAATATCATCATCTCCTTCACGAGATCAGAGGCATCCTCTCCTCCCTCTCACCCCACTCCCTCCAGGGATCATAGCCTATCTACAGCCATCTTATCACCTCACACGCCCATCACCCCCGCCCATCCCGCCCTTGTGGGCGTCCTGGCGCCCCCTACCATACGCATTACACAAAATCAAATTTCATCCAATACTAATATATCATCTTGTCCCCATTCCGTTTCCCCCTCGTTTTCTCCTCCCCTCCCATTCCGTGTCCCCTCGCTCTCCCCTCCCATTCCCCCTCCCTTTCCCCTCCCCTTCCTCTCCTCTTCCCTTCCTCTCCTCTCCCCTTCCTCTCCCCCTCTCCCTCTTCCCTTCCCCTTCCCGTCCCCTCCCCTCATCTTCCTCTCCCCTCACTTTCCTCTCCTCTTCCCTTCCTCTCCCCTCCCCTTCCTCTCCCCCTCTCCCCCTCTTCCTTCCCCTCTCTCCCCTCCCCCTTCCCCTCCTCTCCTCTCACCTTCCTCTCCCCTCACATTACCCTTCTCCTAGCCTTACCATCGAGTTCCTCTCCCCTTCCCTTCCCCTCCCCTTATATCCCCTCCTTTTCGTCTTATATTCCTCTTCCTTCCCCTTCACCTTCCTCTCCCCTTCCCTTCCTCCCCTCTTCCCTTCTTCTCCCCTTCCCCTTCTTCTCCCCTTCTCCTCCTCTTCCACTCCCTTTCACTTCCCTCTCCCTTCCCCTTCCCCTCCCCTTTGATCCCTATTCCATCCCAATCCACACCATCTCCCCTTCCTCTACTCTACCCTCTAGTTACCCTCACTTTCCCCTCACTTTCCATCGTAGACTCCCTTCCCATCTCCTGTCCTTCTTTGCCTTTCCTTCCTTCCTTCTCCTCCACTCCCTTCCCTTTCTTTCCTTTCCATTCTCTTCTCTCCCCATCCCTCCTCTTACCTTACCTCCTCCTTCCTCTCTCACTCCACCTCCTCCCTCAACCATCTTCTGTTCCTCAACCTTCTTTCTCCTCCTCAATCCTCAACTTTGAGATTTATTGACACAAGACGCTGGTTCTTCAGTACTGATCTTAGAGGATTCCTAGGCGGTTCTAGACATTCTCTAGACGTTCTCTTGACGTTTCCAAGACGTGAGGAACGTCTACTCTTTTTTATTTTTGTTTACGACTGCCGCCAGGCGATTTTATTAAACTCCGTAGTGCTCCCTCGGTCGAGAAATGATAATCAAGTTAGCATTATTTTCATCTTATTTATTTTTTTATATTTTATTTATTTATTTATTTATTCATTTTCTTGCCAGGGATTCAAATTTGAAATTCGAGAAAGTATTATCAAGTTCGTTTTTTTTTTCAGGGATTCAAATCCAAAAATATTTCGTTTTAAAATATTATAATAAAAAGGTGAGAGGCCTATGGCACGGGAACCTGGAAAAGCCATTGGCTTGAGACGCAGTCGTCACCTTTGCCTATTGTACTGCTCGGAGGAAAGGGAGACGCTTTGAAAATGTGTCGAAGATTTTTTTTTTCAGGATTGTCAGTGAGGTGAACGACAAAAAAAAAAAAAAAAAAAAAAAAAATCTGACGTCACTCCAATGGTTCCAGTGAATGACAGTAACGATTGTGTGATTTTTTTTTTCTTTTTCAGTTTTCTATTTTATTTACTTATTTCTATTTGGGTTTATTATTTTCATTTTATTTATTTGTTTATTTATTATTATATTTATTAATATTTGTTTATGTATTTATTTTTTAATTAATTTTGTTTGATAGGTCTATCTTGTTTTATTTACTTATTCTTTACTAATTTTGTTTATTTTCTCATTTCTCTATTTCATTTTATTTTCTATTTGTTAAATTCTTATTTATTCCTTTTTTATTTTTCATTTTTAAACAGACACCGGATCGTGTCTGAACTCTCTCTCATTCTTTCCTCTTGAAAACCTCCCCTTTCTTATTTCCTCTCCAATCCCCCTTTCCCTCCCCCCCACTTCCCTCCCCCTTCCCTCCCCCCCTCCCCTCTGAACCTAATGACCTAGGTAAACGAGGCAGACTAATTAATGCTCTTAAGGTCGACTCCCCCACGTTACAATCCCTTAATCCCGCCCCAAAGCTCAGTGATGCAAGTCAGGTATACGGCGACACTGCTGTCCCATCCATCAGGTGGATGCCCACGTCATCCAGCTGGATGGATGGATGCAGTGCCAGCTGCCGATGCAGCGTGGCGGTGAAGGGCGATCAGCTGTCGTGTGACCAGCTGATCGATGGAGTGTGGAGGGAGTTGTCAGGTTTTTTTTTTAACCATCTGGAGGGATGGAGGTGGGGAAACAAGGATATAAAGAGGAAGGAGGGAGAGAGGAAAGGCATGAGAGAGAGAGAGAGAGAGAGAGAGAGAGAAGCCGGGATAAAGTGAAGGAAGGAGGCAGGTTTTCGAAGTCACTCCCCTCCTTCAGAAAGGTCCTCGTGGTGTTCCTTGCACAGGCATATCCTCGCGTTGTTCTCCTTCCTCCAGACAGGATCCTACAGTTTTACGTCTCCCTCAGAAAAGTTCTTTTACTGTTCTCAAACCTTCAGATAAGTCCATGTAGTGTCACCCTTCCTTGGAGTGTTCTCAAACCCTTAGACAGGCCCTTGGAGTGTTAGCCTTCTACAGACAGGTCCTTGGAGTGTTACCCTTCTAAGACAGGTCTTTGGAGTGTTATCCTTCTACAGGCAAGTTCCTTGGAGTGTTACCCTTCTAACACAGGTCCTTGGAGTGTTAGCCTTCTACAGACAGGTCCTTGGAGTGTTACCCTTCTAAGACAGGTCTTTGGAGTGTTACCCTTCTACAGGCAAGTTCCTTGGAGTGTTACCCTTCTAACACAGGTCCTTGGAGTGTTAGCCTTCTACAGACAGGTCCTTGGAGTGTTACCCTTCTAAGACAGGTCTTTGGAGTGTTACCCTTCTACAGGCAAGTTCCTTGAAGTGTTACTCTTCTACAGGCAGGTCCTCACAGAGTCATCTTTCTACAGGCAGGTCCTCTGCGAACTCTCTCCTCGTTACAACCTCCGGACCCTTGAGCCTGGAAGACCCTCTTCGTTCCCCGATCTGAATCCCATTGATCACGTTTTCAGCCTCTTTAGGTCTTCTCTCCTAGATGGCTTAAAGCCTTGAGGCTTGGGTCTGGCTCTGACGTGATTTAAATCACCTGCCGACTTGAAGAGCTTTAGTGTTAAGAGTGCTGTTATAGAGACCGCGGTAGCCTAGTTGAACTGATGAGCAGGTGGTCGTGAGTTCGATTCTCGGGACTTCTTGCGTTGGTTACCGACAGCCTTGGCCAGGCGGGGAGGCGACCCAACACTGGGTTGAAAAAAAAAGCGGTTTGTCGCAACTGACAGGGCTCGCCCTACCAGGGGTTTCTCACTTCCCACTGCATGAGAGTGAAATGGTGAGTTTTGCCATAACGAGAGCTTTTCCCTCAGCTGAGCAAAATCGCCTGAGGGCATTCAGATTAAGAGTTTTGTAGTTTGAGTTAACTATAATCCTTTCAGTGTCAGGGCTACTCTTCAATAGGAGACGAAGTGAACGCCCACAGAATTCACGGCTGGGAGGACAAGTCGATCGAACTTGTCGAAAGTTGTTTGGAATGGGAAGGATGGCTGTATGGGAGCTTGCCCGGAGAGACCGAGGGGACTGGCGCCGGCGTGTGAGTGAAGCAACGTGCCTCATGGCGTATGCCCCCCAATTGGTTCATTCACTGATCACCTCTAACCTTTACTGTCGCTAGGAGGTTAAATATGTTAATTCGCTCATTGTCATTGATAACTACCATGTCTGTTCCTGCTGCCGCCAGGCGATTTTATTCATTCTAGGTACCCCCCTCCCCCTCCCCCTCCCCCTCCTCTACCCGCTTCACACATAGAAAGGTCGTTGGTAACAGTTGCTGGATGTGTAGCAGGTTCACATGTTGGCAATGGTACCCCAGGTAACGTCACTATCGCTGGATGTGTAGCAGGTTCACATGTTGGCAATGGTACCCCAGGCAACGTCACTATCGCTGGATGTGTAGCAGGTTCACATGTCGGCAATGGTACAACAGGTACCGTCACTGACCTGTCGTGACCGTTACGGTGACCGTTATAATGACCGTTAACGGTCGTCTTCCTCGGAGTCTCACATCCGGTGCTCGGTTTGCTGTTAATTGGCCCTCCTTGCCCGGGATGCCAAGCCCCTCCCACTCTCTTCCCTCCTCTCCCCTCCCCCTCTCCCCTCCCCCTCTCCCCTCCCTCCCTCTCTACCCTCTCCTTCCCTCGCTTCTCTACCCTCCCCTCCCATACTCTTCTCTTCCCTCCCTCCCTCCTATCCCCCTTTTCCCCTCCCCTCTCTTACCCTCTTCCCCCTCCCCTCCCTTACCTTTCTCTCACCTCCCCTCCCGTACTCTTCTCTCCCCCTCCCGTCTCCCCTCCCCTCTCTTTCCCTTCCCCATCTCTCCCCTCTTTCCCCTTCCCTTTCCGTGTTCTACCCTTCTTTCCCCTCTCCAATTCTCTCCGATTCTCCCCTCTTCTCATCTCCCTCCTTATCTCCCCTTTTCTCCCTTTCCATCCCCTCTCCCCTCCTTTCTCCACCCTATCTCTCCCCTCTTCTCCCTCTCCGTCCCGTGTCCTACCCCTCTTTCCCCTCTTTACTTCCCCCTCTTATCATCTCCCTTCTTATCTCCCCTCTTTTCCGTCCCCTCCTCTCCCCTCTTTTCCCCCATCCCATCTTTCTCCTCTTCTCCTCTCTCCCCCATTTATTCTCTTCTTTCACCCCATATTCTTTTTATCTTCCCTCCTATAGAGATACTCACGACATTTTTTTTTTTCAAATAAATATTTCATGGATCTGGTGATACCATTATGGACCAGAGTCATGCAGCACTGGTACTTCCTTTGTTCTCTTCTTACTTATACTTCACCTTTGCCTCCTGTGCGACTTCTCCTCAAGGCCATTTACATGGTCAAACAGTTTGCCAAACCCGGTTTGTCAAACACGTGTTTAAAGTGATGTTTGACCGTGTGAATGGGGTATTTCTTTATCAAACACGTTTATCAAACGCATTTGACAAACAAATACCCCATTCACATGGTCAAACATCACTTCAAAGACTTGTTTGACAAACCGCTTGACCTACGCCCCCCTCTCCTCTCCTCTCTTCTCCTCTCCCCTCCTCTCCTCTCTTCTCCTCTCCCCTCCTCTCCTCTCCTCTCCTCTCCTCTCCTTCGCCGGCTCCTCTATTTGCATTTCCTTTTCTCTCCTCTCTCTCCCCTCACCTCTCCTGACCTCGCCTCCTTCTCCTTCCCTTTCCTCACCTCTTCACCCTTCCCTTCCACTCACCTCCCCCTCTTTTCCCTTCCCCTTCCTCCTTTCCCTTCCCCTTCACCTCCTATCCCTTCCCCCTCCTCTTTCTTCCCTTTCCCTCCCCTCCTCTTTCTTCCCTTCTACTCACTTCCCTTCTTTTCCCTTCCCCTTTCCCTTCCCCTCCTCTCCCTTCCCTTTCCCTCCTCTCCCTTCTCTTCCCCTCCTCTCCCTTCTCTCCCTTTCCTTACTCTCCCCTCCCCTCCTCTCCCTTCCCCTTTACGTCCTCTCCCTTCCCCCTCCTCTTTCTTCCTTTCCCATCCCCTCCCCTCCTCTTCCTTCTTTCCCATTCCCTCCTCTCCGCTCCCCTCCTCTCCCTTCCCCTCCTCTTTCTTCCTTTCCCTTCCCTTCCCTTTCCTCACAACTTTCCTCGGTCTTGCTTGCCTTTCGTCACTTCTGGTCTTCCCCTCTCCACTCTTTACTCTCCTTCCGTCTCTCCTTTACCCTCTCCTCTCACCTCCTTTCTCTTTTCCCCTCTTTTCTTTCCTCTTCCCCTTCTTTCCTCTTTCCCCTCTTCCATTCTCCTCCGCTTTCCTCCCCTCCTTTTCCCTCCCCTCTTTTCTTCCTTCCTCTCCTTTCCCTTCTCTCTCCCTCCCTCTTCCTCTCTTTCTTCTCCCACCTTCACCACACTTTGTTCCCTTCCCTTCCCTTCTCTTCCCTCTCCTTTCCTTCCCTCTCCTCCTTTCCCTTCTCTATCCCTTCCATCCTATTTCTTTCTTCTCCTATCCTTCCTATACACTGTTCCCTCCCCTCCCATCCTCTCCCCTCCCCTTCCCTTACCCTTCCCTCCCCTTCCCTCCGCTTCTATTCCCTTTCCTCCCCTCCCCTCCCTTCTTCTAACCCCCCATCCCTCTCCTCACTATGATATTAACCCCCCTTTTGGTTGTCCCCCCACCTCTCCATCTCAACCCCCCCCCCCCCACTTAGCTACTCTTGATGGGAGGAGCTCCCTCTTTGTTCTGCAATTATCAATGTTTGCCTGTGTGGCGTTCCATTCCCCCCCTCCCACCTTCCCCCAACTCCCCCCCACTCACTGTAAGCTAAGAATATGCTCCCCCCCACTTGGCTAAGGGTGGGGAGAGGGTATGTGACAGGCTGTTGGGGGTTAGATTCACATAAAAAGGTAATTACAGACGGTAGTTAGGTAGTTAAGTAGAGAGGTAGGTAGTTAGAAGCAATGGCATGTAAATGCGGCATAAAATGTAGTTTGTAGTTGTTAGTTGTAAAGTGTAGATGTATGTATATATGAAAGTATATTATGTAATTAACTTTAGATGTAGGTAATTATTTTGTTAAATTTATTTTTATCTATTTGTTATTATTATTTCATTTATTTGTATATCTATTTGAAATATATAAATATATTTTCCTTTTTATTTATCTATTTATTAATTCATTGTTTATCATAATAAAAGGAGACCTACAGCAGCTTCATGTGGCAAAAATCCAATAACAATGTTAGAAATATCGTTAGCATCTAACACACATCGTTCTATGTTAGATGGATAGGGTCTTTTGTCAGAGAAAAAGT
>NC_134818.1:33878527-33881027 GCF_046742065.1 Oratosquilla oratoria
CCCCACTTCCCCTTCCCCTCCCCCTCCCCCTCCCCACCACTACCACCACCTCCTGTTCTTTAGCCCCTTCCCCTTTCCTTTTCCCCTTTTCCATTTCTCCTTTCCCCTCCTGTCCCCTTTCCCATTTTCTCCTTTCCCCTTTCCTGTCCCCTTTTATTCCATTCCCCTCTCCCCTCATCTTATTCCTCTTCTATTCCATTCCCCTTTTCCCTCCTATTCTCCTATTCCCCTTCTATTCCATTTTCTTTCCCCTCCTCTTATTCCGCTCCTATTCCATCTCTCTTTCCCCTCATCTCATTCCCCTTTTCATCTCCATTCCATCTCCTCCCCTTCCCCTCTTCCCTTCTTCCCCTTTGCCTCTCCCTCTCATTCTCCCATTCCCCTTTCCCCTCTGCTTCCCCTTTCCCCTCCTCCCTTTTCCATTTCCCCTCTTCCCCTTTCCCCTCTTCCCTTCTCCTTTCCCCTCTAGCCTTCTTCCCCTTTACCTTCCCTACTCATCCTCCCAATCTCCTTTCCCCTCCTCTCTTTCCCCTCTTCCCTTTCCCCTTCTCTCATTACCTTCATGGCCTGCGCCGGTCGTTTAAGTTTCTCTTCATACGTCACAATACCGGCAATTATCCCGGTTGCCGGTAATCAGGCTTGTTAGCTCAGCACGGACGTTGAGATGGAGTCACGGCTCCCGGTACTTGTCAAGTCACCCGGTAATTGCCGGAAACTATCTGGTAACTATCTGTTCTTAGCATAACTATCTGTTTTAGCATAAATATCCATTCTTAGTATTACTATCTGTTCCTAGCATAACTATCTCTTCTTAGTATAACTATCTTTCTTAGCATAACTCTGTTCTTAGCATAACTACACGTTATTAGCATAACTATCCGTTCTTAGCATAACTATCTATTCTTAGCATAACTATCTGTTCTTAGCATAACTATCTATCCTTAACAAAAATACTTTTATTCTTAGCATCTAACCAGGTTATGGACCAAAAGGTCTCCTGTTGATGTGTTCTAACTTTGTAAAATGTTGTAAAACTTTCGAAACCCATTGAAGACAGGGACCAGCACATCCATGCGATGAATTACGAATTATGTATGTAATGTATGTATGTATTATATAATATATATAATATATATATATATATATACATATATACAATAATATATATATATATACATATATATATACATTATAAATATATATATAATATATATATATATATGTATATATATAGTATAAATATATATATGTTGATAAAGGTGAAAAAAGAAGTCACCAGGGACCAAGTTCCGATTTCTGAGTTTGTCCTGACCCCGGTTTCGCTCTATTCTTCTTCCGCATATATATATATATATATAAATGTATAAGTATATATATTTATATATATATAAATTATGTGTGTGTGTAATAAACATATATAAAAACATATATATAAATATATATATATATATAAAAAAAACAATATATATAATAAATAATATAATATATATTTAATATATAATAATATTTTATATACTATATATAATTATGAAACTTGTTAACCCACCTGTCTGAAAAAGAAATCAGAAATACAAATTATCTGTTATATTTCGACCACTGACTGTGGTCCTCTTCCAGCAGAATGATACAAAAGATAGAGTAACAAAGTAATAGAGGACCTCAGTCAGTGGTCGAAATATACAAGATAATTAGATTACTGATTTCTTTTCTCCGACCAGTGGTTAACAAGTTTCATGTTACCAATGTGGCTCTTACATTACCTGTGTCAAATATAAATATGATATAAAATATATATATATATAATATATAAAATATATATATATAATATAAATATATATATATATAGTTTGTTAGTTGTTAATCGTTTAATATTTTACACATTTCTCAAGTCCTTCTGTTTTCCTGTCTCTCCTCCCTTTTTCTTGCTCTCCTCCTCTCTCTCCTGCTCTCATCTCTCTCCTCTCCACTCCCATAACTGGCTCTCCCCTCTCCTTCTCCTCTTCTCTCCTCTTCTCTTCTTCTCCGATCTCTCTCTCTCTCTCTCTCTTTTCCCCTCTCTCTAGGCTCCTCCTCGACTACCCTCTCCTCCCCTCTTCCCCCCTCCCTCTCACCCTCGACCTAATCTCCCCGTACCAAGTAATCCTTCCATATTTGTTAAGTTCCCCTCGCTTGCCTCTCCCCTCCCCCCTCCCCCTCTCTTTCTTTCCTCTCCTCCTGTCCTCTCCTCCCCTCTTTCTCTCTTCTTCTTTCCTTCTTGACTGTCCTGATTTCTCCTCTGTCTTTATTTTATCTTCTCCTTTCTTCCCCTTCCCAACCCATTCCCCTCCTTCCCCCTCCCCTCCCTGTCCCTACCTTTCACCCCTTTCCCCCCTCACCCTCCCGTTCCTCTTCCTTTCCCATATTTCTCCCCTCTTTCCTCTCCCATACCTTCCTCTTCCCATCATTCTCCTTCCCTTTCCTTCCCTTTCTTTCCTCTTTTCCTTTCCTTTTCCTCCATCAC
>NC_134818.1:33888527-33891027 GCF_046742065.1 Oratosquilla oratoria
TCCTTCTCTCCTTACTTCCTTCCTTCTGTCCTCCCTCCCTTCTCTATGTCCTTTATTCTCTCCTTTCTTCTCCCCTCCCTTTCTTCTCTCCTTCCTTCCTTCTCTCCTTCCTTCCATTCTTCCTTCTTTCCTTCCCTCCTTCCTTTTCTCTCTCCTTTCTTCTCCCCTACCTTTCTTCCTTCCTTCTTTCCTTCCTTCCTTCCTTCCTTCCTTCCTTCCTTCTCCCCTTCTTTCCTTCCTTCCCCACTTCCTCCCTCCTTTTTTTTTTCTTTTTTTGTCATGCGTCACTTTGTTACGTTAATCCAAGGGTGACAGCCGTAACGTGACACTTTCCCTTAAGCGTGACTAATTATGACGTCACACTACCCCAATCGCACGTCACGCTCTCCTAATCACTAATCAGCTGAACCAATCAGCCCTAAGCATCCATTCAGTACAATCAGTTATCACTGTCCAATCATGATTACCCATCACAGGTAAAATAGTCAAATAATAGCTTATAACCACAAACCAATCACATTTCGCGTTACACCACAATGGTACCAATCACATATATGATCTCGTATAGGTGCCTAATCACATGAACTTAACAAAGGATCCTCATCACCCAATCTTTTTCAATCATAGCTCTCTTCATTTGCCACTCCACATTCCCAATCCTCTTTCATACGACCAATTGTATAATCAATATAACCAATCACTGACCCGTATGCTATATGCAACTCACTCATCCCAATCATCTATTGACAATAGTCTCATAGTCTCCTCATCGATTGGTATCGTGTATTGCGTAATCGATTGGGTGTCCTTATCAGTACAGAGTGGGTCATGTTACCCAATCAGGTGATCATTTAGGAATCGAACCCAGGGTGTGGCGGTCGAAAAGATAGGACAGGCACAAAAAAGTGGTCGATACGAAAAAGTTGTCATCACAAAAAAGTGGTCACCACTAATAAGTAGTCACAAGAAAGTGATCACCACAAAAAAGTGGTCTACACAAATAAATGCTTACCAAAAAAAGTGGTCGACACAATAGAGTGGTCAATATATATATATATATATACATATACATATATATATATATATACATATATATATTATATTATATATATATATATAAGTAAATAAATAAATACATAAATAAATAAATAAACAAACAAATACATAAATAAATACATAAATAAATGGATAAATGGATAAATAAACAAATAAACAAATAGATAAATAGATAAATAGATAAATAGATAAATAAATAAGTAAATAAATAAATAAAAAAGTAAATAAATAGAAAATAAATAATAACACACTGGTTATGTTTGCATCCCTGCCCTGGCGCGTTGGTTTCGATCCCGCGTTGTGTCACGTGAACTCGAGTTCGAATCCAGATGGCATAGGTGATCACTATTTACTCTGGTTTTCCTAACAACCCGGTCAAAGTTATATATATATATTGTTACGGGACGGACTAGTTATGTGAAGAGACGTTACGTATAACGGATAAGTGCTTAAGAACCAGCTCACTTCTAGAAGCCACTGTAGGACTGAATTACCTGGTCAGCGCCTAGATAATTCGTAAGATTAGAAGTAAAGTAACAAAGAAGATTCCAGGAAAGGAATATTAAACTAGTGATAAAACTAGTAAACGAAATTATTAATAACATGGAAAATATTTACAGGCAATAATAAACACAAAAGAGAATGGGCAGTGGGGTCAATGGGACCATTACACGAATACAAGAATATGAAAAGTATCGTTCCAATACGAAGCACAAGATACGTATACAATATGGTACTAATTAAGTACAAAGAAGTCAGGAACATATGTATCAAAATAAGTAATAAGTACAAATACATGCATAACGCAAAGCAATGTATATAAGACAAGTAATGGAGGAAAAGGGGTGATCACTTCACACGAATCGTCTCATGAGTCCAAACTATTAGTTTTATCAAGAGAGCAATATGCGAGAAATGACAAGGTGTGAGTGATTTCCACAGCTTATATACCATTGGACCGGAAGCGGAATACTTCCGGTGAAGGGTGCGGGTGAGCGTTGAGGAGGGGGGGAGGTAAGTTAACACACGTCAACTTGGATAGTTTTAAGATCCTCGACTCGCTTGAACAATCTACTTATTTAGTAACTGTCAAATCTGTGCGCTCCGAACTATTCAGGATTACTTCGCTTGTCTGTTTGTTCTACAAGAGTGCGCACATTTCTCCGCACGTAGGCAAGATTACATATAGTGGACGGGCGATACTACTTACATTGTTACAATACATACATAGACAAGAAATATGAACATATATATTTAATACAAAGGAACACAATTCTATAACATAATTACATTCATGACGTAATATCAATATTACGTTACAATATATATATATATATACTTATATATACATACAATGTATATGTATATATGTATATATATATATATATATATATGTATGTATATATATATACATGTATATATACATATATATATATACATATGT
>NC_134818.1:33893527-33899786 GCF_046742065.1 Oratosquilla oratoria
AGGAAGGGTGGGGAGGAGGAGGAGGAGGGGGAGAAGATGGGGAGTAGCTATCGTCGAGTCTGTTAGATTCCCCCCTCCCCCCCTCTCTCTCCTACTCTCTCTCTTTCTCTCTCTCTCTCTCTCTCTCTCTCTCTCTCTCTCTCTCTCTCTCTCTCTCTCTCTCTCTCTCTCTCTCTCTCTCTCTCTCTCTCTCTCTCTCTCTCTCTCTCTCTTTCTCCTTCAATGTCCTCCAAGATCCTACAATGCCCTTCAATGTCTTCCTTCAAGGTGCATCTCAAGGTCCTCCTCTAAGGTCGTTTCTGCAGTAGCTAGAGGGGCCCCGGACCCCGCTGTCTCCGGCATCGTTCCCGGTCGATCTGGAGTTGTAGTCGGAATATTTTATCTTATTTTTATTTTTATTTTTGTATTTATTTATCGCTTATTACGTTTATTTCATTTCATTATATTCATGAATTCATAGTGATTGATTTATTTGCTCAGTTATTTTTTTATGAAACCTGGTATTGATTAGATGAATAAATCAAAATAGATAAAAAATAATTAAATATTCACTTTCATACTCAATCTATTTTATTTCATTTGTTTATCTAATAATTTGTTCTATATTATTATTTTTTCTTTTTTCTACTCACGGAAAGCTCGCTGACCGAGTGGAGTTAGAGCGTCGGTTCATGTGGCGGAGGTCGAGGTGGCGGGAGTTCGAACTCCGCCGCCAGCGAGTTGGACCAAGGGCATGGCTCATTAGATTCTAAGCTACAAAGTCCTGTAAGGGTCACTGTCCTAGCCTCCTGATAAGGGGAGACGTCGCGAGGTTAAACCGAATCAATCAGTTTTATTTGTTTCGTAGTTTTTCTATTTTTACTCTCCTTCCCTCACCCTCCCCATCTTTCCCCTCCCTTCCTATCTACTCCCTTCTACCCCCTATCCTATCTACTCCCTTCTACCCCCCTATCCTCTTCTACTCCCTATCCTCCCCGTATAACCCCCCCCTATCCTAATCCTTTTCTCCTCCTTTCTCTCTTCCCTGTCGTCCCTCTGCCTCCCTTCCCTTCTCTTTCTCTTTCTCACATTTCTTTCAATCATTTTTTTCTTTCTTTCCTCGTCTTTTCTGAATTTACTTATTTTTCATTTTTCATTTGCCCTTCACTCCCCTGTTTTTCCCTTATTTTCCTTTCCTATTTTCCTTCCCCTTCCTTTTTTCTCAATTCTCCTTACCTTTCCTCCTTCCCCCTCTTTATCATTTCCTAGCTCCCTTCATTTCCCCTCCCTTTCCTTTCTCTCCCTTTCTTTCCCCTCATTTTCCTTCATCTCATTTTCCTTCCTCTCCCTTTCCTTCCCCTCATTTTCCTTCATCTCCTTTTCCTTCCCTTCCCCTTTCTTCCTTTTTTATCATTTCGTCCCCCCACCATTTCCTTCCCCTCCACTCATTTCTTCCTCACCCCTCTACACCTCTCTTCTCTTCTCTCTTCTCCTCTCTTCTCCTCCATTCCCCTCTCTTCCTTTCCCCTACACACCACTCCATTCCTCTATCCTCTCCTTCTCTTCCCTTTCCTTCTCCCCTTCCTTCTCTCCTTCTCTTCCCTTCTCTTTTCCCCTCTCTTCTCCCCTCCTTTCTCCCTTCACTTCTCCTCTCCCCTCTCTTCCCCTCCCCTCCACTCCCCTTCCTTCCTTCCTCCTCTCTTTCTCATCCCTTTCCTTCTCCCCTCTCTTCCTCTCCCCTTCCCCCTCTCCCCTCTCTTCCCCCTCCCTCCACTCCCCTCTCTTCCTTTCTTCCTTCTCTTCCCTTTCCTTCTCCCCTCCCTTCTCTCCTTCTCTTCCCTTCCCTTTTCCCCTCTCCTCCTCTCTCCTTACCTCCCCTCTTCCCTTCCCTTCTCCCCTCCTTTCCCACGAAGAATTACGCCATTTTGATTCTCCATAAATTGTCCGTGTAATTTAGAGACCACATAAATCCCCCCATCTCCCCATAACCCCCCCAGGACAACGCCCCTTCCCTTCCTACCCCCTCTTCCCCTCTCCCCTCTCCCCTCTTCCCATCACGTAAGTAATAATGATGTCCTCAACGTGATCAAATTCTGATCGTAACACCTTCAATTAGGTAACGCTTTTTTTTAATATTTCGGTTGTCGGCAGGTGATTTTATTCACTCGAGGGCCCGAGTTTGGGACCAGATCTCGATCGACCTCGACCCCTGTGGTCTGGAGGTCGACTTTCAGATGAAATAAAATCGCCTGCCCTCAACTGAAAAAAAGTTTTAAAGTAAGTCACTAAGCTTTCCCCCCATTCTCCCCACTCTGCCCCTTCCTCCCCACTCTGCTCCCTTCCTCCTCTTCTCCACTCTCCACCCTCTCACCCCTTCTTCCCCCTCCCATGATCCCCCTTACCACCCTTCTTCTTCCCCTATCTCCCCGTCACTAAGCTTTCCCCCCATTCTCCCCACTCTGCCCCATCCCTCCCCACTCTCCCCTCTTCCTCCTCTTCTCCACTCTCCCCTCCCTCCCCCTTCTTCCCTCTCTCATGCCCCTCCCTCCTTATCCTCCTTCTTCCTCCCCTCTCCTTTCACTCCTCTCTATTCCATTCCCTTCTCTTCCCCCTTCCTTCCCCCTTTCTTCTCTATCGTTACCTCTCTTTCCTCCCCTGCTCTCTTCTCTCTTCTCCCTTCTCACTTTCCTCCCCTGCTCTCTTCTCTCTTCTCTCTTTCCTCCCCTGCTCTCTTCTCTCTTCTCTCTTCCGAACACTGCTCTCTATCCCGTTTTCTTCCATCCCCATTCATTCTCCTTTCCCTCGCAGAAATCAAAATCCAGATATTCTTTTCCGTCATTTCCTCTTTTTCCTCTTTTCCTCTACTTCTCTTTCTTTCTCTTCGTTCGTCTCTCCTTTCCTCCCTTCTGCTCTTCTTACCTCTCTTTGATCCTTTCTCTCTCCACTCCTTTCCTCCCCTCTCCTTCCCCCTCCCTTCTCCTTTCCTCCCCTCCCCTCCCATCTCCTTTCCTCTCTTCTCCTACCCTCCCTTCTCCTACCCTCCCCTTCCCCCCCTTCTCCCCCTCCCCTCCTTCCCTCCTTTATTCTTTTGTTCACTTCCCTTCCCCTCTCTTCCCCTCCCCTCTCCTTCCTTCTCTCTTTCCCTCCCCTCCTGTTCCCTTCCATCTCCTTCCCTCCCCTCTTCTACCCTCCCCTCTCCCTTTCTACCTCCTCCCCAAAAAAAACTTCTTGTTCCCAGCGCTCCCCATACACCCCCCTTTCCCTTCTCCCCCCCCCCCACCCCGTCCCTCTCCCCCTCCCCCCATACCTTGAAGACGGGGCAATAAATTGGAGGTCCACTTAATAAGCCTCCCGTTTTCTCTTCCGCGGGAGTCTGCGTTTTCTTTCGTCGGCGGGATGACATATGCGGCGATGCCTCATGGCCCGCATATGCGCCCCTTCCACTTTTCCGGCTTTTTCCGGCCGAGTCCGGCTGTCCGGATGTCTCCACTTCGTTATTGTTATTATCGTCATCAACAACAATAACAAAGACAATAACAATAATACCTTTAAAACAGTTTAATGTGACTGAGAACAAAGTTATCCTTGTTTGTGTTTGTTTATTGTATACGCCCATGTGTGTGTGTGTGTGTGTACTTTTGTACTTATCCATGTACGTATATTTATGTGTATGTACTTAGTATACACATATCCATGTGTGCATGCGTTTATGTGCATGTGCGTTTTTTTTGTGCGTGTGCGCGCATGCCGTATGCATGTATATTGTACGTTAGTTTGTGTCAGTATGTGTATATTGATTATTTATTTATTAGTTTGTTTTATTCATTCATCTATTGACTATTTTTATTTTCATATTGTAGTATTGTTATCATGGATATTATTATTGATTACTTGTTTTTCTTCTTCTTATTATTATTATTACTATTATTACTATCACTATTTTACCTCATTTATTTATTATTATTAATATTATTATTGTTATTGTTATCATTATTATTATTATCATTATCGTTATTATTAATCGTTATTATTATTATTATTATTATTATTATTATTAATATATTATTAATTATTATTATTATTATTATTATTATTATTTATTATTATTTTTTTTATTATTAATTATTACTTATTATTATTATTATTATAATTATTATTATAATATTCTATATATTATTATTATTATTATTATTATTTATTATTTTATTATTATTATAATTTTTATTAATGTTATCATGTATTATTATTTATTACTATTATTATTTACTATTATTATTATTATTATTATTTACTATTATTATTATCATTATTTTATTATTATTATTATTATGTTTATTATTATTATTATTGTTATTATTATTATTATTATTATTTATGTTTATTAGTCATTATTATTATTATTATTATTATTATTATTAATTATTATTTATTAATTATTATTATGTATTATTATTATTATATATTAATTATTTTATTATTAATTATTATTATTATTATTATTATTATTATTCAATATTATTGTTATTTAATTAATTATTTTATTATAATTATTTATTATTACTATTAGATTATTATTTATTATTAGTTATTATATTATATATATACATATATATATATATATATATATATATATATATATATATCTATATATAATATATATATATAATATATTATATTTTAATATATATATATATATATATATTGCATGCTTTCGTTTGTGCGTCCGCGAATGCTTCCTTTCTTTCTTGACTTCTTATGGGCACTGCAGGAAGGGAAGGAAGAAGAAAGAAGAAGAGGAGGAGGAGAAGGAGGGTAGATCTTCCTGGCCTCAGTTTCTGCAGCACACAGTAGTTTTTCTCGGTTCTAAATCTTCCTGCCGGACGATCTAAAACATACAGTTTATTTTCTATTATTTATGACTCGGCTTGGTTCCACATGCAGAGTAGCTTGTGCAGTTTTACCTCGAAATTGCCCACAAAGGCTTGGACTAGCTTTGCACTGAATTGTAAACACTTTGCAGGTCCACAGCTATGCGCCGTGGTTGTATGTATGTATATGTATATAGATATATATATGTATAAATACATATATACACACACACATATATATATATATGTATATATATATATACATATACATAAATATATATATATCATATATGTATACATATATATATATACATATACATATACACGTATATATATAAATTATATATATATATATATTTCTCATATATAAATATTTATACATATATGTTTTTTATTATACATATATATACATATATATATATATATATAATATACATAAATATAATAATTACATGTATATGTTATTATAATATAATAATATATATATTATATATATACATATATATACATATATGTATATATATATGTATATACATATATATATCTGTATGATATAACATTATATATGTATGTAATATATAAGGATATATATACATAAAAATGGATATATATACATATGTATATAGGTATATGTATATATATATATATGTGTGTGTTTGTATACATATATATACATATATATACATACACACACATATAGTTATATAATATATAATATATATATATATAGAATATTATATATATTCTATATATACACATATATATATGTATATTATACATTTATGTATATAAACATACATATATATATACATATATATATATATTTATATATATATATATATATATATATATACATATATTTATATCAGATGCGCATGAGCTCTTTATTTTTATAATGAAAGACGAAGACGAACACATTACGAAAGAACACATTACGAAAGAAGTTAAAAGGACGATATTTGAAGGGGTGCTTCTTTCACAAACAATTAAATTACACTGGGGAACACTCATTTTGTTGCATTTAAAAAAAGACTTTTCTATAGTCAACTTGAGTGTGCTGATTTCAAATCTGAAGTCGGGTTTTGTCTGCAAGCTACAGATTTTATGCAATTTGACATTTTTATTTATTTTTTAGATTTTCGTTATTATAGGAAATTGCAATATCAGCCACAATTCTTTTGTTCACTTGAATCTTAAAACAGTATGAAAGCCATTTCTGTACATTTATTAAGGCAAAAGAAACAGAACATTAACAGAACATCTATCCCAAAGTTAGATTAGCATCCTTCAGAACATCACCACAGCTGATGGAAGCTTATCAATTTCTTTGTGTATTTTTTTCAGGCAGGAATTTGCGTTTGTAACTTTTGCGTTTGTACATTTCATCTGGGCAATTTCGTTTATGCTCCAGC
>NC_134818.1:33910286-33917786 GCF_046742065.1 Oratosquilla oratoria
GGGGGTGTTGAGTAAAGGAGTAATGTCTGCTGAGCAAGGAAGAGAGGAGGCAGGAGATAGGGGAGAGTGGAGAGTGGCTGTGTATAGATAATACTATGATGCAAGGAAGAGAGGGGTAGGGGATGTGGGGGAGTAGGGAGTGGTTATGTATGAATGATATTTTGATGCAGTCCGATGGGATTTCTCCCCCTTTTTTCCTGCATGAGTGGGTGGAGAGTGGGGGCCCACCGATTAAGTGAAGCGGCCTTGCTGTAGACATGCTGTATATTTTTGCATCATTTCTGACCCAGAGTAGTGGGAGGACACAGGGATGGCCCGTCATCCATGAGGAGCTAAGATGAGAGGGAAGAAAGAGTGGTGGATGGGAGTGAAAATGGGTGGGAATAGGTACTTGCATTTTAAATGGGCTACCTCCCTTACAAGGGGGAAAAGCCTTTGGTATATAGATGTATAGGAATACACACACACACACACACACACACACACACACACACACACACACACACACGTATATATCTGTATATATACATATATATATATATATATATATATATATATATTTATATATATAGACATATATACATATACATATATATATACATACATATATACTATATATATATGTGTACATATGTATAGATATATATATATAGATATAGATATTATGTGTGCTACATATACACAATGGACGCACAAGGAAGTAAAGAGATCCTTCTACACGCACACACAGCAGCAGCAGCAGCAGCCTCTGAATCTGGTGTGTTCAAATCTAACGATGAATTTCAAAATCCGGTTTGGATTTTTAAATATGTAGGAGGGATTGTCGAGAGGTGTGAGCGATACGGGAGGGGTGGAGGAGGAAGAAGAGGAGGAGAAGAAAGAGGAGGAGGAGGAGCATGAAGAGAAAGAGGGGGACGAGAAGGAGATGAGGAGGAGGAATAGGGGGAAGAGGAGGAGGAGGAGGAGGAGGAGGAGGAGGAAGGGGAGGAGCACACACTCACGCCCGTATGAATTTCATGATCATATCTTTCCTTCATATCCCTATTATCTCACTTTCTCACGAATTTAATGCGTTATGCATTTCACGGTATGTCGAACCTCAGTATAATTTTCTCACGAGTCTCACAATGTTATAGATACTACGCCCTGGGGATTAGCACGTCCACATATTTCTCACGAATTCTTCTCTATTTTCACACCTCTCATGGCGTAAGTCATGTCACATGTCTCACGAATATTTGGAACTCACGCCTAAATCAAAGGAGCCTGTTCACGTCTCACGCGTTTACTTATTTCTCACGATCACAAATCTCACGCTCGTATATGTCTGTCTTGATTAACATGGCTCATGTCTCACGTCATTGTGTATCTCACTTCCACATGTTCACAGGTCCAAGCACGTCTTTCCCTTACGGACCAGAGTCGCGCATTATTGTTGTATGGTTGGTGACTAGTATCCACTCCAAGGATGAAAAAATATTCTGGTTATCTGCCTTGCTCGTGTTCTTCACTGTTGTAATGAAGAACAATTAAAGACAAAGTTATAATGTTCAGTTGAGACATTACACTGTTCAGAGAGAGAGAGAGAGAGAGAGAGAGAGAGGATGGGGGTAGTAGGCACAGGTGTAGAGACAGACAGACAGACAGGCAGATAGACGGACAGATAGACAGACAGACACTCAGTCCTTCAGAGAGACAGAGGGGAAATAGACATTTTGAGAGACAGACTGACACTTTGCACAGTAGCCCGGTTCGATTTTCTGTCTTCCTTCCCTCCTTAACTTCCTCCTTATCTTCTTCCCTCCTTCCCTCTTTATGTCTCCTTCCCCTCTTCCCTCTTTCTTTTCCTCTTTCCCTTCCTCCTTCTGCTCTCTCTCTCTCTCTCTCTCTCTCTCTCTCTCTCTTCTTCCTCCTCTTCTTCCTTTCTTCATCTTCACGCTTGCCCCTCCACATACTTCTTTTTCTCTCTATCATATGCCCATAATGGATGCCTCCTCTCCTTCCCTCCCTCCTTACTTTCTTCCCTCCTTCCCTCCATCCCTCCGCGCCTACCTCTTCCACTTCCCTCCAATATCGTTCACATTTCTATTTTCCACTCCAATTCGGATTTCCCTCCCGATTTCGCCTCCAAACCTTTCTCACTCGATCTTTCCTCCATTCCTCTCTTCCCCTCTCTTCTTCTCTCTTCTCCTCTCCTCCCCTCTCTTCTTCTCTCCTCTCCTCTCTTCACATTTGCACCGCCAATCTAATCTATATTCTTCCTTTCCTCCACCCCCCTTGTCCTCCTTCTCCTACTCCAAATCCTTCTCTTCCTTTTCCTCCTTCTCCTCCTTCTTCTGCTTCTTCTTCTTTATCTCCTCGTGTTCTCCTCCCTTCCTCCTCCTCATTTTCCTCTTCATCCTCTTCTTCTACCTCCTCTTCCTCCTCTTTCTCCTTTACCCCCTAGTCTTCATCTTCCTGATTTTGCTGATTTTAATTTTCCTCCTCTTCTATCTCTTCTTCCTCTTTCTTCCAAACCTTCTCCTCCTCCTCCTATTCCTCCTTCTCTTTTTCCTTATCGTCCACTTTCTCTCCCCCCTTCTCCTCTTGTATGGACCAATAGGTCTGTTGCTGTTCATTTGTCCTCCATGTAACTCCTTATCTTCCTCCTCTCTCTCCCCTTCTCTTCCTCCTCCTTCTCTTCCTCCTTCTCTTTCTCCCTTTATCTTCCTCCTCCTCTTCCTACTCTTCCTCCTCTTTCTTCTTCTTCTCCTCCTCCTCCCCCCTCTTCCTCCTCCCCCTCTCGACATTTGCTAAACAATTCTTGCATACATCCCTGTGCGTGCATCAATCATGGCTGTGCTATGTTTCACAGTTTCGTCCTCTCCTCTTCACTCCTCCACTCCCCTCTCCTCCTTTCCTCCTCTCCTCCTGCACTCCTCTTCTGTCTCCTACTTTCTGTTCTTCTCCTCTTCCTCTTCCTCTTCCTCTTCCTCTTCCTCTTCCTCTTCCTCTTCTTTTTTTTCTTCCTCTTCTTCTTCCTCTTTCTCTTCTTCCTCTTCCTCTTCTTCTTCCTTTTCCTCTTCCTCTTCCTCTTCCTCTTCCTCTTCCTCTTCCTCTTCCTCTTCCTCTTCCTCTTCCTCTTGTCGTTTCTGCTTCATTTTCGTTCATGTTTTCAGTCATTAATTCGTTCATCTCATCTCTCTTCTCTCTCTTCCCTCCTTTCGAATTTAAACTGTTATTGGGGGCTACTCCTCTTCCTCCTCCTCCTCCTCTTTCTCTTCTTCCTATTCTTTCTCCCTTTCTTCCTCCTCTTACTCTTCTTTTTTCTTATTCTTCTCCCTCTTCTTCCTTATATTCTCTTCCTCTTCTTGCTCTTTTTTAATTCTCTTCCTCTTCTTCTTCTTTTTTTTCTCTTCTTCCTCTTCTTCCTCTTTTTCTTCCTCTTTTTCTTCCTCTTCTTCCTCTTCATCCTCTTCTTCTTTCTCATCTTCCTTTTCTTCTTTCTTTTCCTCCTCCTCTTCCTTTTTTCCCTCTTCCTCTTCTTGCTCTTTTTTCTTTTCATTCTCTTTTCTCACTCCTTTTCTTCTTCTTCTTTCTCTTCTTCCTCCTTTTCTTTCTCTTCTTCCTACTCTTCTTCTATCTCTTCTTCCTCTTCTTCTTCTTCTTCTTCTTCTTCTTCTTCTTCTTCCTCTTCTTCCTCTTCTTTCTGATCTTTCTTTTCACTCTCTTCCTCGTCTTCTTTTCCTCTTTTCTTCTTCTTCCTCCATCACCAACACCACCACTACCGTCATCAACATCAACATCACCACCAACCAACTATAATCGCTACTGTCATCACCACCACTACTATTATCACCACCACAATCATCTCCTTATGTTTTTATCAACACTATCACCATAACACTATTACCATAGTTCATCACCACCACCACCATCTTCGCCAACACCACCGTTCTCCACCATTAAATCATCCCTCCAACGTGTTCAATTAGCACCTGCCAACCCCTCTCCCCCTCTCCCTCCCACTCTCCCTCCTCGCTCTCTTTCCCTCTCTTCCTTCCCTCTCTTCCTCCCCACGAAAGGAATACTGACTGCATATGTTTATATGAAGTTATACCCCTATGGACCAAAATCATACATACTTATACATATACATACACATATACATATGCATATGCATGTACATATACATATACATATACATATACATATACATATACATATACATATACATATACATATACATATACATATACATATACATATACATACACTAAGGGTTTTTCCCCCTTACAAGGGAGGTAGCCTGAGTCAAAAGACATATTTTCACTCCCACCAATCCTCACCTACTCCACTCGCATTCCCCACGCCTCCCTCCCTCCCTCTTTTCTTAGCTTTACCAGGATGACGGGTCATCCCTGCATCTCGCCCACTGCCCATGGTCATAAACAATGCAGCAAGGCACAGCACTTTCACAGCAAAGCCGCTTCATTTAATCGGCGACCGCCCCCTTCATGCAGAAAAAGAGAAGATGGGGAGAAATCCCTTCGGGCTGCGTCAAAATATCATTCACACATAACCACTCCCTAAACCCCCCACCCCTCACCCACTCCCTCCCATGCATCGCAGCATCATCCAAACACAACCATTCTCCACTCACCCCTATCTTCTGTCTTCTCCCTTCCTTCCTCAACAGACATCCCCCTCTTTCTCAACGCCCCTTTTACCCCATCCATCCATCTCATCCTCGGTCGCCCCTCCTGTTCACTCCATCCACCTCTGCCTTCCACACTTTTTTTTACTAATCCTTCACTCATTCTTACCGTGTGTCCAAACCATCCCAATACTATTTCATCAACACTACCTCCCAACTTCTTTTCCACCCACAATCTCCTCACATCTTCGTTTTTCACTCTATCCAGCCAAGTAACCCTTACCAAACTTCTCGGACATTTCATCTCAAACACATTTAAACTATTCCTCTCTTACTAGTTGTAGCCAAAAGAGTATATTCCTTAAAAAATTAATTAATAAATGAATAAACAAGAAATAAACAAAATGAAATAGGCCCAAAGTTATGAATCATTATTCATTTTATTATTATTATTATTATTATTATTATTATTATTATTATTATTATCATTATTATTATTGTTATTATTATTATTATTATTATTATTATTATCATTATTATTATCATTATCATTATTATTATCATTACTATTATCATTATAATTATTATTATTATTATTATTATTATTATTATTATTATTATTATTATTATTATTATTATTATTATTAATTATTATTATTATTATTATTATTATTATTATTATTATTATATTATTATTATTATTATCATTATTATTATTATTATTATTATTATTATTACTATTGTTATTACTACTATTGTTGTTGTTATTATTGTATAATATATATATATATATATATATATATATATATATATATTATAAAATATATATATATATATATATTATACAATATATATATATAAATACATATATATATATATGATTATAATTTTTGCAGTTATTTGATGTTTGCTAATTATAACAAAATCTACAAACAACCAATTAATCCTGCATCACCTGCGGAATTGTTTTCGCCTCCTTCGACCGAATCCCATTTTCTGTTGCCCCTTAGCTCATTTTCTGTTGCCGTAAAACCCAATTTTCTTTTGTCCCAAATCCCATTTTCTGTTGCCCTTTTTCGCGCCCTGCTCTCCTCTTCCCGTTTTCTTCCTGTGCTTTACGTTCTCCACCTCTTCCCATTTTCATTGCTTACATCTTCGTTACTCTGTTCCTCCTTTTTCTTCTCTTCCTCCTTTCCTACTCCTCCAGACCTTCCTCTCCTTCTCCTCTTCTTCCTCCATCTCCTCCAACTCTTCCTTCATCTTCTCCTTCTCCCCCTCCTCCTACTACTCCTCGTTCTTTTCCTTCTCCTCTATTTCATCTTCCTTTATTCTTCTCATTATCCCTATTCTTCCTTCCTCTCTTCTCCACATTTTCATCCTTATTTTCCTCCCATCTCTCCCCTTTCTGCACTCCTCCTGTGCCTCCTCTTCCTCTTCCTCCTTTTCCTCCTCATCTTTCTCTTCCTCCTCATCTTTCTCATGCCCTCCTTTCCTCCTACTTTCTCTCCATTCATCAAATATTCCTTTTGTTCTGGGTAACTTTATACAATTATATTCCTAAATTTCTCTTTCCTTCCCTTTCTCTCTCCCTCCATTTAAGTCCATATTGTCTGCTGTCTCCTCCTCTCCTTCCCTCCCTCCTTACCCGCTCATCTTCCACATTTCTCTTATTTCGTTATTCCCCCTTTCATTCCTGTTTCTCTCGTTTCTTTGCATTGAATTTTCATCCTCAGCACCTGCCTATCCCTCTTCCTCCTCCTCTTCCTCTTCCTCTTCCTCTTCCTCTTCCTCTTCTTCTGTTCTCTCTCATTCATTCCTGTTTCTCTCGTTTCTTTGCATTGAATTTTCATCCTCAGCACCTGACTATCCCTCCTCATCTTCCTCTTCCTCTTCCTCTTCCTCTTCCTCTTCTTCTGTTCTCTCTCATCCATTTCCTCCTCCTCCATCTTCTTCCTTCTTCTACCCATCTCCCTCCTCCCTCTTCCTTCTTCTACTCTTCTTCTCTTTCTGCTTCCCTTATTCTTCCTCCACTTCTCCTCTTGCATCTTCTAGTCCTCTTGGTTTCCCTCTCTTCCTCTTCCTCTTCCTCTTCCTCATTCTCTTGTTCCTCCTCATATTCTTCTACCTCCTCTTTATTCTCATCCAACTCCTTTATCCTCGTCTTTCTAATTCCCATCATCAATATTTTCACCCAATTTCTCGTTCTTCTTCCTCCTCATCTTCCTCCTCTTCATCTTCCTCCTCTTCATCTTCCTCCTATATCTACACCTGTCACTCTTATGCTTGTCTTTATTACGCTCCTCCTCATTCGCCTCCTCCTCCTCTTCTTCCTCCTTCACTTCCTCCTCATTCGCCTCCTCCTCTTCTTCCTCCTCCTTCGCTTTCTCAGCCTTTCGCTTAAGGGTCTCCAACAAGTCTCACCATCTCCTCAAGGACTCTCACGAGTCCGCAACTCTCACGAATATTCTGCTCTCACGAGAGTATACTACTCACACGGTAGTCCGCAACTCTCACGAATCCTCTGCTCTCATGAGAGTCCGCTACTCTCATGGGAGTCCGCAACTCTCACCAGCTTTTAAAGGACTCTCACGGGAGTCTGCTACTCTCACAGTAGTCAGCAACTCTCACGAATCCTCTGCCCTCATGAGAGTCCGCTGCTCTCACGGGAGTCCGCAACTCTTACCAGCTTTTAAAGGACTCTCACGGGAGTCTACTACTCTCACGGTAGTCCGCAACTCTCACGAATCCTCTGCTCTCATGACAGTCCGCTACTCTCACGGGAGTCTGCAACTCTCACCAGCTTTTAAAGGGCTCTCACGGGAGTCTGCTACTCACACGGTAGTCTGCAACTCTCACGAATCCTC
>NC_134818.1:33930286-33937786 GCF_046742065.1 Oratosquilla oratoria
TGTGTGTGTGTGTGTGTGTGTGTGTGTGTGTGTGTGTGTGTGTGTGTGTGTGTGTGTGTGTGTGTGTGGTGTGTGTGTGTGTGGGTGTGTTGTGTGTGTGTGTGTGTGTGTGTGTGTGTGTGTGTGTGTGTGTGTGTGTGTGTGTGTGTGTGTGTGTGTGTGTGTGTGTGTGTGTGTGTGTGTGTGTGTGTGTGTGTGTGTGTGTGTGTGTGTGTGTGTGTGTGCGTGTGTGTATTTGTGTGTTCGCGCGCGCGCGTGCAATCTAAGAATCGATATTCATCCTTGTTCAATGAATTTCGAAATATAACGAAATATAATAAAAAAGAACTAATGGCCACCATGATCAGACAGCAGTTTCGATCTTTCTCGTTATTTTTCCCTCAAAATCGAGAAGACGCTCAATACTCGGACTCCAAGTTGGGGTTCAGATGTCTGAAGAATACTTGTTCTCCACAATTGGTTATAAATGAGGAGTTTGAGTTCAGACGTCTTTACCTGACGTACACACACATACACACACACACACACACACACACACACACACACACACACACACACACACACACACACACACACACACACACACACACACACACACACACACACACACACACACACACACACACACACACACACACACACACACACACACACACACACACACACACACACACACACACACACACACACATGACCACAACCACTGCCTTCCCACCACACTTTTTTCTTTCGAAAGATGAGGTAAAAAGGAATAAAATGAATAAACGAGTAGATTGATAAAAAATAAAATAAAATTATAACTCCTTCCCTCCTCCTTTTCCTCCTTCATCTTATCTTCTTCTTCCTCCTCCTCCTCCTCCTCCCCCATTTTACCTTCTTAGTCTTCTTCATCATCTTTCCCCTCCTCCTCCTCCTCCTCCTCCTCCTCCATCTTACCTCCGTTGTCTTCTTCATGCTCTTCCTCCTCCTGCATCTTACCTTCATATTCTTCCTGCTCCTCCTCCTCTTCCATCTTACCGTTTTATTCTTCCTCCCCCTCTTCCTACTCCTCTTCTTCCTCCTCCTCCTCCTCTTCCTCCTCCTCTTTCATCTTACCTTAGTATTCTTCTTCATCCTCCTCTTCCTCCTCCATCTTACCTTCTTATTCCTCTTCCTTTTCCTCCTCCCCTTCCTATTCCTCCTCTTCCATCTTACCTTCTTATTTTTCCTCCCCTCTTCCTCCTCCTCCTTCTCCATTTTACCCTCTTATCCTTCTTCCACTTTCTACTCCTCCTTTTCCTCCCCTCCTCCTCCTCCTCCTCCATCTTACCTTGGTATTCTTTTTCATTCTCTTCCTCTATCTTACCTTCTTTTTCTTTCTCCTCCTCTTCTATCTTAACTTCTTATTCTTCCTCCCCTCTTCCTCCTCTTCTTCCATCTTACCTTCTTATCATTCCTCCTTCTCCTCTTCCTCCTCTTCCTCCTCCTCTTCCTGTTCCTCCTCTATCTTCCCTTCGTATTCTTCTTCATCCTCTTCCTCCATCTTACCTTCTTATTCTTCCTCCTCCCCCATCTAACCTCCTTATCCTTCCCCCTCGTCTTCCTCCTCCTCCTCATCCTCCTCTTCCTCCTCCATCTTACCTTCGTATTCTTCCTCATCGTCTTCCTCCATCTTACCTTCTTGTTCTTCCTCCTCCACCATCTTACCTCCTTATCCATCCCTCTCGTCTTCCTCCTCTTAATCCTCCTCCTATTCCTCCTCCTCCTCCTCCGCTCCTTCTCCATCCTACTTTCGTATTCTTCTTCATCCTTTTCCTCCATCTTACCTTCTTATTCTTCCTCCTCCTCCTCCTCCTCCTCCTCCATCTTACCTTCATATTCTTCTTCCTCCTCTTCCTCCATCTTACCTTCTTATTCTTCCTCCTCCTCCTCCTCCTCCTCCTCCTCCTCCTCTTCCTCCTCCCTATCTCCCTGCCACACCACACTAAGCACGGCGGCCATAATCACACAGAATTCTTCGTCTCGGCTGCAATTTATCCCGCACTCCCTCCCTCCCTCCCTCCCTCCCTCCCTCCCTCCCTCCCTCCCTCCATCTACCTCCACACCTCCACCTTTTATAATCCCCTCCATATCGACTCCATCCTCTTCTTTCCAACTAACTCCACTGTCTTCCACACTCCATTTCCCTCCATCATTTTCAATACCCACGCATCAGCTGCCCTCCATATTCCCTCCATATTCAGTCCCTCCACATCACTCCATATATATAAGCCACTCCTTATCCCTCCATCACTCCATCTCTACTTAGGCAATATTGCCCTTTCGTACTTCCTCCACATACCTCCTCCACATCCTCCTCCAACCCTCCTCCAAACCAACTTACTCCACTTCTGTCATCATTACCTCCACAATCTTCCGCCAGGTCTATGATCCACACACTTTCCTCCTCCCCTTCCTCTTGTCTCCTCCACTTTCCTCCGTAATTGTCTTGCATCTTCCACTCCTCCCTTGCTCCATCTGTGTGCCCTCCCTCCCTCCTTCCTCCACTCCCTCCCTCCTCCACTCCCTCTCTCCCTCTCTCCTCGCCTCCTTGTCTTACCCTCCCAATTCCTCTCTCATCCCAATCCTACATTCCTCCCATTCCAACTCCCACTTCCCTCGCTTCCTTTCTCCCATAGTCTGCCCCTCCTCCCACAACACAGCTCTACTCCCACAACAACTACACAAAAACTCCCAGATTAGTTCCACTCCCACTCCTCCCATCTCCCTTCAATTCCTCCCACACCCACTCCTACACATAACCTCCCACTTTCTCACACCCATCCCGGCTCCACTCCCACTCCTCCCACCAACCATCATCACCTCCCACACCCGCTCCTACACAAAACCTCCCACTTTCTCACTCCCATCCCGGCCTCCCACGTCTTCCCTCGCCTCCTCCACATCCAACCCACTCCTCCCACACCTCTCATCTTCCTTCAACACCTCCCACATCCATTCCTACATAAAACCTCCCACTTTCTCACTCCCATCCCGGCCTCCCACGTCTTGTCTCGCCTCCCATTACGGTCGTCCGTTTCCTCTCCTCCCATCCACCTCAATCCGCTTTGGCCGCATATCCGCAAGCAAACCGCACATCTTCCAACGCCATATATGTATGCGTGTAATGTGAACGTGTATATGCGTGTACATATGCACGTAAAGTTTCGTTTGAATGATTTGTAAATAGATAAACGGTTGGTGATTCTTCTAGGAAAATGAAAATGCATGAAGATAAGTATGAAATATATGCACACACACACACACACACACACACACACACACACACACACACACACACACACACACACACACACACACACACACACACACACACACACACACACACACACACACACACACACACGAACGCACGCATGCACGTGCACTGCACTCATATATGGCCCGATCTATGGATAATGCTCTGTGTGTATGGTCAGAGCATTAACCATAGATCGGGCCATATATAAACTCTGAGCTCCCTTTTGGGAGGGTAATAGATGTCGATCACTGGTCCAACACGTAATCCAAAATCATGGTGGTGAATCACACATACACAGACAGACACACACACACACACACACACACACACACACACACACACACACACACACACACACACACACACACACACACACACACACACACACACACACACACACACACACACACACAAACACTCACACACGCAAGAGAGAGAGAGAGAGAGATAAGGAGAGACAAAGAGAGAAAACACTAAGAATAAGACTGCTCTAATCCCCGCCCCCGCCCCCATAAACGTAAAATTTAAGATTCGAAAAAAACCGAAGAAATAAACAATCCTTTGGGCCGTATAGCCCTGGATCTCTGCAACAACAAGATTGCGTATATTCGGCGACTGCAGGGGAAGGGGAAAGGGGGGATTACGCTTATCTTGGGACTTAATCCCCCCACCCTGAACCTCCCTCCAATGCCCCCCCCCAGCCCCCTTCGACGTGTCCAACCGTAATCCGATTGGAAACGATCCGGTGGATCTGACCGGGTTGTGAACCCGGGACCGGTATTACTTAAGCACCGGGCTCTGTAATTGGTTTTTAATTCGTAATTAATGGAAAGATTACCCGAGAAGGGAATATTCAACGCAGATAACATTGAAGCACGAGGATTTACACACACACACACACACACACACACACACACACACACACACACACACACACACACACACACACACACATATATATATATATATATATATATATATATATATATATTTATATATATATATATATATATATATGTATATATATATATATATATTTGTGTGTGTGTGTGTGTGTGTGTGTGTGTGTGTGTGTGTGTGTGTGTGTGTGTGTGTGTGTGTGTGTGTGTGTGTGTGTGTGTGTGTGTGTGTGTGTGTGTGTGTGTGTGTGTGTGTGTGTGCATATCTCTATACACTGTACATTTTCATCCATGAAGAATCTATTCATAAGTTCCATCCCAACTGAATACATGTGGTAAACACTATATTGTGCGTACATATATATATATATATATATATATATATATATATATATATATATATATATATATGTACATATTTATATAATATGTACATGTATCAATATATTGTTGAGTGTTCAATCTAGTACGGCGTAGAGAGTTCTTCCGTCCTTCCCCTTTCGTCAGGAATCTTTATTGATTGTGGAATAAATAACCACAGAGATAACAATACGCCTTGTATCAGGAAGAAAAATCCAGCCCTGATATTAAAAAGAAAATAAACAATAGTCGATGGGTCTCCAATTAGAAAGATCAAGATAATAATATAGTTTTTACTGTTGTCACGAGATTAAGTTACAATTAACCCATTTTTCATTTCTATTTTTTTTTCTTTTCTTTTTTTATCGGATCAAAAGATAACTTGTAAAAGTAATCCATTGGATGACACTGATTAGGAATCAAGTTATTGCTTTCCATAATGGAGGGGAAAAAATTCAATGAAGACAAAATGAGTATTTTTCTGTCTGCGATTGAAGAGTTGAGGTTGATTCTGTTGTATAGTTGAGGATATTTTAGCGCCAGACGATTTTATTAAATTTGAATAGACATGTAACCTCCTATCACCAAAGCCAAGGGACCACAAGCTTCTGAAACGAGCTTACACCTAATGTATACTCCCAGCTATGGCCTACAGATGTGAAATTTGGAAATTTACGAAGGCGGGTTAGAGCGTCGTTACTTGCGGCGGAGATCGAGGTGACGCCAGTTCGGAAATTGCCGCCAGCGAGTTGGACCAAGGGTATGGTTTATTCGATTCCAAGCTACAAAGTCCTCTGTAAGGGACAACGTCCTAGACTCCTGATAGGGGGGGGGGGTGAGTTCGCGACGTTAAACCGAATCATCATCAGTGTTGTTGTTGTTGTTGTTGTTGTTGTTGTTGTTGTTGTTGTTGTTGTTGTTGTTGTTGTTGTCGTCGTTGTCGTTGTTGTTGTTGTTGTTGTTGTTGTTGTTGTTGTTGTTGTTGTTGTTGTTGTTGTTGTTGTTGTTGTCGTTGTTGTCGTCGTCGTCGTCGTCGTTGCTGCTGCTGTTGTTGTTGTTGTTGTTGTTGTTGTTGTTGTTGTTGTTGTTGTTGTTGTTGTTGTTGTTGTTGTTGTTGTTGTTGTTGTTGTTGTTGTTGTTGTTGTTGTAGGCCTCCTTGGTCATTCTATCCAGAACGTGACATTACTTCTACGCGTGCGATCAGCCAGGCATAATAATGTACTTGAGGGAGGAGCTTATATGCACACTTGAATGAGATCAAGTGTGTTATGCTCTGCCAGAGATTAAAAAAAATATATGAAACTGAAGCAAATCTGACCAAGACTGATAAAAAAGAAATTCACTTTATAAGTAATAATTTATCAGTTAATATTCCGTTTATGTACTACATTATTTGTATTTACTAATTTTATTTATTGGTTTACTATTTTCTATTTCTTATAAGTCCTTATCATATATGTATGTATTTACATATTTATGTATTTAGTTATATGTTTATTTAATTATTTATCTATCTATTTATCTAATTTCATTGTTTATTTCTTATAACCATTGATTGACAGGCTAGAGCGTTGTAGCCTTTCAATCAATGGTTATAAGAAATAAATATTAATATTATTGAGTAAATGAATATGTATTTAAGGCTATGTCTATACTTATTCAAATATTCATTTATTTATTTAGTTATATTTTTTATCTATCTCTATATGTATATATATATATATATATATATGTATATATATATATATATATATATATACATATATATATATATATATATATATATTTACTTTTATTAATACCAATATTTTCCATAACCATTGAAAATTATATCTCTAGTTGTGTATTTATTCATTTGGTAATTCATTTGTCTATTTACATATTTATCTAATGATTTTAATTTATTTATTTATATTTTTATTTATTTTTTACTATTATTAAAACAATTACTTTTTATGAGCATTAATATATTGGATAGGTCGCTGGCCTACCATAACACAAGAACATAAGAATTGGAAGAGACTGCAAGAGACCATAAAGCCTACACTAAGCAGTTCCATGCCCATTACCACCTATCATTCCTATCCAGAAAGTTATCTAATCTTTTCATAAAACAACCAACAGTTTCAGCGCTCACTAAATGGTTATTAAGTCGTTAACCACTATATTGTTCTTGCCTATTTCTTTCTTAAATCTAAATTTGGCTAATTTAAATCCATTACCACTAGTGGGCGAGATGCAGGGATGACCCGTCATCCAGGAGGTGCCAAGATAAGAAGGAGGGAGGAGGGTGGAGGGGAGTGGAGTGTGATAGGGATGGAATGGCTGGGAGTGGTTTTATGCCTTCATTTTTTAGCTACCTCCCTTATAAGGGGGGGTAAAAAGTCTTTGGGTTATGTATGTACCACTAGTCCTGCCATACTGTCTTAATATGATGACCTTGTTTGCATCACAATTGTTAAAACTCTTGACCCATTTGAATATCTCTATTAGATCATTGTTATCCACTCCATTAGTAAACCAATTCTTTTTTTTTTTTTTTTTTTTTTTTTTTTTTTTTTTTTTTTTTTTTTTTTTTTTTTTTTTTTTTTTTTTTTTTTTTTTTTTCAAAAACCTTCCTATCACCGATTCGAACTCTGGGTACGTTCGTTTCTTAAGAATAAGACTCCATTTCAGGCTCTCTCTTTGAGCGTTTCTGGAGTTGTACCTTCTCCTTTGAGAAGGAAGGCTGGTCTCGCATAAAAATTTATATTCCGGTGGTCTGAATTGAAAATATGCTATAAAACTTTTGCCACCTCGTCAATAAATCACACAAAAAAGGGGACACGAACTTTTGAAGGCGCTGTTCCAACCACTTTTCCTCCACCCCCCACTACCTCCATTTCCCCCCTCCTCCTCCTCCTCCTCCTCCTCCTCCTCCTCCTCCTCCTCCCCAACTCGATCCCTTTTGCCAAGTTAAGT
>NC_134818.1:33967786-33980286 GCF_046742065.1 Oratosquilla oratoria
TCGAACCCTTGCCTAGGCGGCTTACGTCTTATAAGACAAAGGCCTTACCGACCATGCCATTATATATATATTAGCCTCTATATCTATATCAATATCTATATCTATGTATCAGTTTCTATATCATTATATCAATATATAATATATATATATATATATAGAGAGACATTGGGACAAATTATGGGAAAGGTGGAGGGGGAAACACGGGTCTTTATCTGATTATCTAGTTTATTCCTGACCGGTTTCGCTTAGAATAGCTTCTTCAGAGGAGAAGAAGCTATTGTAAGCGAAACCGGTCAGGAATAAACTCGATATTCAGATAAAGACCCGTGTTTCCTCCTCCACCTTTCCCATATATATATATATATATTTATATATATATATATATATATATATATATATATATATATATATGAATGGTAAAAATGGAAAGACACAATTGGGAACAAGAGACTTTATTCCTGACCGGTTTCGCCTTTGAGGTTTCTTCAGAGGTAATATCTACAGAGAATGAAATCATTGGTATTTATAGGTAGTTGCTCTGGTCCATGAGAGACGCGGTGTGAGATTCCGTATGCTGCTTGGCTTGGTGGTCATGTAGGGTCACGTGTGTGGCAAACAACCACCTCCACACGCCTCACACCTGACCCCACATTACCACCACGCCGAGCAGTATACTGAATCCCACCTCGAGTCCCTCATAAACCACAGCATTGCCCTATAAATACCAATGATTTTATTCTCTGTAAATATTACCTCTGAAGAAGCCTCAAAGGCGAAACCGGTCAGGAATAAAGTCTCTTGCTCCTAATCGTGTCTTTCCATTCTTACCATTCATACACCTATCATGTCACGATATATATATATATATATATATATATATATATATATATATATATATATATATATATATATATATATATATATATATATATATGTTTCATTAGCAACATAGAGGAATCTGTGTTCTTTTTTGTTCCTTCCTTCATCTAAGTTATCAAGTTGCATCATTCATGTGGATCCGTTTTGCCCCCCTTCTCCCCTTCTCCCCTTGTTCCTTTCTCCCTTTCTCCCCTCCCCCTACTTTCTCCTTGACCACCCTATTTGCCACAACCACCACATCCACCGCTGGTACCACAATCACCACCTGTTACCACAACCATCACCCCAGTCACCACACCCACTATTACTACCACAATCACCACCAGTCACCACAACTGCCACCTTCACCCCAGTCACCACAACCACCACTACTACCACAATCACCAGTCACCACAACCACCACCTCCACTCCAGTCACCACTACTGCCACAATCACCACCAGTCACCATAACCGCCACTTCACCATCACAGTCACCACAACCACCACATTCACCATTACTACCACCTTAGCCACCACATCCACCACCACATCCACCACCACCACCACTGTCACCCCATCTCGAACCAGCAGTACCGCGACGGGTCTTAACTTTTATTCAAAAATATTTCCTTCGCCAAGTTGGGCCACATTTCTTCATTTGGTCTCGCGGCGGCGAAGGACATCGTCCATTCCGTTTACAGCTATGGCAGCAGCAGCAGCAGCGGCTGTGGAGGTCTCTTCCATGGAGGTATAAAATGGAATATGGAGCCCCCTTGAAGTTGGACCCGGGCTCCATTTTTAACAATGGGAATTGGACCCGGGGTCCATTTTTAACAGTGGGAATTGGACCCGGGGTCCATTTTCTATAACTGAAATTGGACCCGGGGTCCATTTTCTATTACCAGAATTGGACCCGGATTCCATTTTCTCTCGCGGAAATTGGACCTGGGGTCCATTTTTCACACCATCCCTATAGAAAATGGACCCCCAATAAAATATGCAACACCTGTCATTGGGTTAGGTTAGGTAATTTAGTAAGCAACATTTGTTAATAAATGTTGTGTTATCTGTTTATAACTAGAACAAATATAAACTTTCCTAGTATTTTGAGTGGGAGGTCCCTTTTTCGTTTTTGGATCCCGAGATCCATTTTCTATGGGGGTCCATTTTCTATCTGACACCGGGAGTCTGGCGCGGTGAGAATCTGGGGAGTTGACTGGGAGTGAGTAGAGTAGAGACATTACTCACGCGTGATTTGGACGGGTTAAAGAAGCTACTGGATTAAGGGAAGATTTATGCCCTCCACCACACGCGGCACGGGGAGACCGATCCTGATGAGGCCAGGGTGGGAACTGACTATTTTCGCTGTGCTAAGGTTAATGGCTTCACTTAATGATATAAAGTCAGTCTCAGTGTTCCACTGCAGGACCTCCTGTCTATCACAGTAGGGACTACGGCCTCTGTACCCTTGCCATGGGTGCTTATATCCGTCTTGGCAAGGTTGTTTGTATATAAACGTTGTATATACATATATATAGTGTGTGTGTGTGTGTGTGTGTGTGTGTGTGTGTGTGTGTGTGTGTGTGTGTGTGTGTGTGTGTGTGTGTGTGTGTGTGTGTGTGTGTGTGTGTGTGTGTGTGTGTGTGTGTGTATGTGCGTATATTTAACTTATTACTTTGATTTTTTCATTTGTTGATATGTTAGCTGATTTACATTCATAGTTTGTAAAGATACCAGTGTCTATCCATTTATCAAAACAATGCGAATTGTTCCAAATCTGCTCGTCTGTAATCTGCTTTTCTACCTGTGTATTGCAAAAAGGTATCCAAACTCCCAGTGATAACTACAGTTCTCCTCAGGGGAGTAGACCGACCCGGAATAGGTCAGAACAGGTCATGTAATACCAAGAGACCCTGTCTATGTCACAGGAGAGGTCAAGAGGTGTCACCCCAGGGGGGTCGACAAAAATTCTCGACATGCAGTGGTTAAAATTGTTACCTTCAAGCAGCTTTCTTATTGGCTGACAGACACCGTCTGACGTCATGTGCAATCCGGGGAGGGGGGGGGGGGGGTTGCGTGCCGTACCTTTTTTTTTCGGGGGGAGGGGGTCGTGGGTGTGTCTTTGGGACCCTTGAGGTCATGTTCGCATAGCCAGGCCAAGTGGCAGTCAGTGGTCGAGGTCCATATAAGGATAAAGCGAATTCCAATTTTAGGATGCTAGGACATAACAAAAGCTCCGCCATATATATGTAAATGTGAGCGTATATATATATATATATATATATATATATATATATATATATATATATATATATATATATATATATATATATATATATATATATATATATATACATATAGACGATTTTCTAAACGGGAATCGAAATGTCGGGCACAATTTTACCCCTCCATTTGAGTATGTTTACTATCTTGCATATATATATATATATATATATATATATATATATATATACATATATATATGTATATATATATATATATATATATATTATATATATATATATATATATATATATATATATATGAGTCTGGTGAATGATACCAGACTCCCTTTGATGCACGAAGGCAGATATGGGCAACCATTTTAAGCGCGGGTGCCAAAATCAGCCAAATCTCTTTTACAAAATTTCCTCGCGTGCCAAGGGAGTAAAATGACCATAGACGTACATACGAGTATAGGCCCCTGCCCTACCCCTCTTCACCTCCTATGAGGACCCCAATTCCGCCACCCAGCGCAGCATATGCGGTTACCAATGGTCATACAAAAGAAGTTGTAGATTTATTGTTTTTGGATTTAAGATGAGCTCTGGGTTTCGCGTGCCATGTTTGGCACGCGTGCCAAAAGTTGCCCACACCTGCACTTGGGGCACCTACTTCAGCTGGCTCAATAACACCATAGGCAGATCAACAACGACAACAATAACAAGAATGATAAAAAGAACATTGACAACAACAATAACAAAAATGACAAGAATAACAGCGGTAACAACAGCAAGAACAATGACAACAATAGTAACAACGTTAACATTAACAACAACAGTAATGCCAATGACAACATCAACATCAATCACAGAACGACAAGAGTGACACCAGCAGTAACAAAAATAGCAATAACGACAATAACAACAGGAACCACAGTAACTTTATTAACACGATTCTATCATACGCCAGAATTATTTATTCATCAATAAATGTGATACGGTTTTTATGTCGTGAACTCTCCCAGTCAATAGGCTAGGACGGTGCCCCTTACAAAGAACTTTTTAGCGTGGAACTGAATGAACCATGCCCTAGGTCCAACTCGCTGGCGGCAATTCGAACTCCCGTCACCTCGACCTCCGCCGCAAGTAGCGACGCTTTAACCCGCTCGGCCAGAGAGCAATAACTGTGACTGAGTTTATATATGTCGTTCAGTCGCCAGAGTAGCTTATTCAGCAGAAACGCGGTTCTAAACTAACTAGGCTGTGCGTGATTAAACTAGACATGGTCTCATTTCGCTGATCCTCTAACTGCACCGATCTCTTAACCCCCCCATTCCCCTCCCCCTTCTACACCCCTTCCCTCCCTTCTCCCCCCAGCTCCTCCTATAATTTCTTCTTCCTCCTCTTCCCACCTTCCCTCACCCCTTCTCCCTCCTCTCGCCTCTTTCTTCCTTCACTGTCTTTTCTTTTCCCTTCCCTTCTTTCTTTAGTTTTCTTCCTTCCTCGTTTTCATCTCGTTCTTCTCTCTCTCTCTCTCTCTCTCTCTCTCTCTCTCTCTCTCTCTCTCTCTCTCTCTCTCTCTCTCTCTCTCTCTCTCTCTCTCTCTCTCTCTCACTCTCTCTCTCTCTCTCTCTCTCTCTCTCTCTCTCTCTCTCTCTCTCTCTCTCTCTCTCTCTCTCTCTCTCTCTCTCTCTCTCTCTCTCTCTCTCTCTCTCTCTCTCCCTTTTTCCCTATTCCTTGCCTCCTTCCCTCTCCTACTCTCCTTCCTTCTTTTCTCTCCTTTCTCTTTTTCTTCACTTCTTTCCTTCTCTTCTCCTCTCCTACTTTCCCTTTCTCCCTCTTCCTCCCTCGTACCCTCCATCCCTCCCTCCCTCCCTCCCTCCCTCCCTCTCTCCCTCCTTATCCCCACTCTTACTCTCCCACCTTCCTCTCTTTCCTCTTTCTTGTCTCCTTCCTTCCACTTTCTTACTCTCACTTTCTCCTTCTTCTTCCTTCTTCCTCCCTGTTTCTCCCTCTTACGCCTCTCTTCATCTCCCTTTCTTCCCCTCTGTCCCTTCTCCTCTCTTACTCTCCCTTTCTCCTTTTCCCTCTCTCTTTCTCCCTGCTACTCCTCTCCTCATCTCCCTTTCTCTCTCCTACTCCTCTCCTCACCCCCTTTCTCCCTCTTTTTCTCTCCCTCCCTCCCTTCCTTCCTTTCCTCCCTCCCTCCCTCATTTCCCTATTCCTCCCTTCTACCCCTCTTCTCATATCCCTTTCCCTCCTCTTTTTCCTTCCTTTCCTCCCTTCCTCCCTTTCTCTCTTTTTCTCTCTCCCTCCCTCTCTTCCTTTTCTCCCTCCCCCCCTCTTTTTCCCTATTCCTCCCTCCTACCCTTCTTCCCATCTCCCTTTCCCCCTCTTCCTCCTTTCCTTCTTCCCTATTTCCTCCTTTCATCCCTTTCCCTGTTCTGTTTGACCCATTTCCCTCCATTTCAGTCACGTCTCCTCCTCCTCCTCCTCCTCCTCCTCCTCCTCCTCCTCCCAATCTCTTCTTCATCCTCAGTCTTCGTCTTCCTTCCACGCCTTTCATCCCTCCCCATTATTCTTGACTCTCTTCCTCCTTACTCTTCACTCCCTCCCCCACTCCCTCCCTCCCTCCCCCACTCCCTCCTTCCCTCCCTCCCTCCCTCCCTCCCTCCCATCCTCCCTCCACTCCATCACTCCTGCAGGACCACACCCAAAGCACGCTGACATGTGTCCTTCCTCAACCAATCCTTTTCAATCTGTCTCTCTCTTTCTCTCTCTCTCTTTCTCTCTCTCTCTCTCTCTCTCTCTCTCTCTCTCTCTCTCTCTCTCTCTCTCTCTCTCTATCTATCTATCTATCTATCTATCTCTATCTCTATCTCTCTCTATCTCTCTCTCTCTCTCTCTCTCTCTCTCTCTCTCTCTCTCTCTCTCTCTCTCTCTCTCTCTCTCTCTCTCTCTCTCTCTCTCTCTCTCTCTCTCTCTCTCTCTCTCTCTCTCTCTCTCTCTCTCTCTCTCTCTCTTTCTCTCTTTAACACTTCATCTTCTCTCCACCCATTCTCTTCTCCTTCCTCTGCTCCATCCTTACCGCATTGCCTCACTTCACTCTTTTTGCTCTTTATTTCATTTCTATTTCCTCTTCTTCATCCCATTCCTCCATCCATTATTTCTCTTCCTGTGGCTCTTTCCTTCCTCTTTCTCTCTCTTTTCCTCTTTTTTTGTCTCTCCTTTCCCCTTTCCTCTTCTGTCCTCTTTATCGACTTTTCCTTTCTAACCAACTCCGTTTGTTTATTGTTGACCGCTTCCCTTTTTCTCATTCGATATTTTCCGTTTTCTATCTTCTTCATCTTCCTCTTCTTTTTCTTCCTGTTCTTCTTATTCTTTTTCTTATTTTCATTATTACTACCAATGTTATTATTCTTGTTATTTCATTGTTATTATTATTATCAATATCATCATTATTATTATTAATTAATGATATTAATTATAATATTATTATTATTGTTCTTTATAATCATTTATTATTTATTAATGTAACTAAAGTGGAAATAGGATAATAGTACTGTCGTCTGGACTCGCCTCTGAAGTCATTTCGTCACTAACGCTCTTGATTTTAGTGGGAAATGGTTCTCCTTTCAGAGGGACACGGACCTGTGGGTTTATACGGTACACATGTCCTCTGTGTTGTCTCGTGCACGCACACACACGCACACACGCACACACGCACACACACACACACACACACACACACACACACACACACACACACACACACACACACACACACACACACACACGAGACTTGTGGCGCATTTGTAGAGTTCCTGCCTGCAACTACGGCGGCCCGGGTTCGAATCCCGCCCAGGGCTGAAATAAATTCAGTATCGCTGCGCTGCAAATCGTTACTCCAACTCTCGTGGGCGGGGAGTTGTGTGTGTGTGCGTGTAAGGTCACAGCATTACCCATAGATCGGTCATACGAGCTCTGAGCTCTCATCCGGAAGGTTAATAACTGTTGATCACGAGTCCAACACGTGATCCAAGACCATGGTGAATCACACACACAGACACGTACGCGCACACACACACACGCGCGCGCGCGTTAGTGAGCACTTATTGGCAACCCCCACCAAGGGAGAATTAGTCCTATTTTCGAATATCGCCCCCCCCCACCACCACCACAAATAACGATAAAAGCCGACACCACCAGCCCCCTCCCAAAATCCTTCTCATCTTGCTATTTGTTTTCCGCGTTCTCTTTCTCCTCCTCCTCCACCTCCTCCACCTCCTCCTCCTCCCTGTCTTGTTCCTCCCCTTCTCCTCTTCCTCCTCCTCCTCCTCTTCATCCTCCTCTACCACCTTCTCCCTCTTCCTTCCCTCCTCTTCTTCCTCCTCTTCTTCCTCCTCCTCCTCCTCCTCCTCCTCCCTTCGCACCTCCTCCTCTCTTCTCCCATCTCTTCTCTCTCACCCTCCTTCCTCTTGTTTTCTCATATGATATAGTAAGGGTAATTTCTATGCAGTCATTATTTAAGGGATATTAGTAACACCCCTACGGACCAGAGGCACAAACAATTGGGGATTTTTTTCTTCTTTCTTTTCTCTTTATCTTAACTTTCTATTTTTCTATCTCATTCCACCTCTTCGTTGAACGAATATTGTCCCCACAAGGACAGAAGCACTGGTTAATTGTATATCAATGACAAAATACAACAAACCTTTAATATTTCTAAGACTGACTTCCCCAATAACAAACTCCTTTCCTAGGCCCTTCCCCCACCTTCCCCCCTCTCCCTTCCTCTCTCCCCTCACGTTTCTCTTCCCCTCTCTTATCTCTTCCTCTTCCTCCTCCTTCTCCTCCTCTTCCTCCTCTTCCCTTCCTCTTCCTCCCCCTCTCTCTCCCTATCCTCCCCCATCCCACACTCTCTCCCTTCTCCCTCACCCTCAATCCTCCTTTCCTCTTCCGTCCCCCTCTTCATCCCTCCCCTTCCTCCTCCTCTTCATACCTCCCATCCTCCCTTCCCTCCCCCTCCTCATCCCTACCACCCTATCCCCCACAAATCCCACCCCCTCTCCCTCTCCCTCACCCTCTATCCCCCATTCCTCCCAACCTCCCTTCTCTCCCCTTCCCACCCTCCCCTCCCCAATAACATCCCTCCCACCCTCTCTCCCTCCCCAATCCTTTCAACCACCCTTACCTCCCCCATCCATCCTAACCTCCCTTCCCTCCCCCACCCTATCCCTCCTATTTCCCTCTCTCACTCCCTCCCCTTCCCTCCCCATCCTTATGGCTCTCCCCCTCCCACCCACTTCCTCTTTCCCTCCCCCCTCTCCCCGTCCCTCCCTCCCTCCTTCCCCCCTCCTCCTCCTCCTCCTCGCATTGGGTCAACAGAGCGCAATATCTGGAACGGCCCCGTTTACGAGTTCGAGGCAGTCTTGGGTCACTCGGGCCGTGTCCTTCCATCACCCTTAATTCGATATTGACTCTCTCACCCTAGACCTCGCTGCACAACGTGACCAAACATCCTTCACCTTCCACACCCCCTACACACACACAAACACACACACACACACACACACACACACACACACACACACACACACACACACACACACACACACACACACACACACACACACACACACACACACACACACACACACACACACACACACACACACACACACACACACACACACACACACACACACACACACACACACACACACACACACACACACACACACACACACACACACACACACACACACACACACACACACTGTATGTACTCATATTACACAAAATCTAAAATAGACCATTTAAATCTAGATTATACTAAGTCTAGAATTAACACGAACTGTGTGTGTGTGTGTATATATATATATATATATATATATATATATATATATATACATATATATACATGTGTGTGTGTGTGTGTGTGTGTGTGTGTGTGTGTGTGTGTGTGTGTGTGTGTGTGTGTGTGTGTGTGTGTGTGTGTGTGTGTGTGTGTGTGTGTGTGTGTGTGTGTGTGTGTGTGTGTGTGTGTGTGTGTGTGTGTGTGTGTGTGTGTGTGTGTGTGTGTGTGTGTGTGTGTGTGTGTGTGTGTGTGTGTGTGTGTGTGTGTGTGTGTGTGTGTGTGTGTGTGTGTGTGTGTGTGTGTGTGTGTGTGTGTGTCAGATGATTTTATTAAGCTCTTTAACAGACCACTGCGTTTGTGGAATTAACATTGGATTAAAGCCAAGGAATATCATAATTATATTAATATTATCACTATAACTGAATTCGTTATTATTAATATTGTTATTAATAATGATGTTATTATTATTGGTATTATTGTTGTTATTATTATTATAATAACGATAATGATTATTATTACCGTTGGAAGGGCAATAGTAACCATATGGGCTGAAACTGGCCTTTGTTACATACCTAATAATGTTTGTTAAGGAGATAAAGGGAGGAATCATACGAAGCACATATTGTAGTTGTTGGTGATTTTATTTCCCTCTCTATCTGTCATAATTAGGTATGCAACAAAAACAATGACCAGTTTTACCTCATCCACCCTAAACCCTTCCACCCTAAACTCTCCCATCGCAAACCCTTGCACCTTGAATTCTCCACCCTAAACCCTTGCAACGTAAACCCGTTTCACCCTAAACTCTCTCACCCTAGAGCCTTGCCCGCCCCCCCAGAATCCTTTGCAACAAAGGGTCTTCACAAACGCTCGTTACAGGGCGACTGGGCCGGCTGAGTCACATAACTCGGCGTATCCATTTCTGCGTGATTGACCGCGAGCACCGAATGTATCCACCGTTATCACCATCATCATCACCATCATCGTCCTCATTAACACCTTCACCACGCAAGGGGGAGCCCCAGAATTGAATGAGAGGGAGCCTGGTGGTAGCGTTATCACACTGGGTAATTTTTCCTTCAACATCCGATTCATCGACGGTGCCGCCCCACCTCCAGAACATTTTCCGACGTCAAATCACTCTCTGGGAAACTGAAAATCTGCTCCAAGTGTCGGAGAAAAAATAGCCTAGTCTGATAACACCTTTAAACAGGAAAAAGGTTATCTAGCAAGGAAGAAATGACCCTGAATTAAATCAAGTTGTTTGGGTTTAGGCAGGGCTAGGTTAAACACGCGTTTTTATGTTTGTTGTTTTTTTCTTACGAATTTTATTATTTTTTGTAGCATGGAAAACATTTGCTCGTGAATATTCCTGCATTAACCAACGAACCACGTAACTCTAGAATTCATCGCTTAGCTAACAGACTCCAGATGTTTCTAGAGGAAACGAATTACCAGACTGATCACCTCAGGGAAAGAATGAACCGTCCGGAAACCGCGGCGGTACTGCATAATCAAAGAAAGACTACGAGGTTGTGTGTGAACACTTTCATTGACTTAGATTGTTATTGAACCGTTAGTGTGAATTAGATTAGTTTGAAAGAAAATTAATTCGTTAGAAACGGAAGTCTAGGTTAAGCAGCTAACTCGTGTACAGCGTGTCCTAGATTTCCTAGTTTACCATATTCTTTCTTTATGTGTGTTTGTGTGTGTATATGTGTTTGTTTATTCTCATACAAATACATATACACATACAGTATAAAACATGCATAATGGTACTTGATTGTAAATGTATGGGTACACAGTTGTATTAGTATGTATGCAATTACGTATTTTAATAAAACACACACACACACACACACACACACACACACACACACACACACACACACACACACACACACACACACACACACACACACACACACACACATACACACGCACAGAATGGCCATACATACATACATACATACATACATACATACATACATACATACATACATATAAGTTTACATTATAAACTTGGTGTATATTACATGTACAGTTACATTGAGATACACCCAGAGCACTTATGATTTCAAGTAAATGAAAAATCGCTCGAGATCACGTCAGACAATGAAAAGTCGGAGGAGGGGGAAGAGATGGATAGATGGATTCAGTCCTGTTACACTCCTCGGCAGCTACGTCAACACGACAAAGTAAATGAACACACAGACACCTGTAGCATTTTGGTGAATATAAATGTGGTGGGTAAACACACACTTATACACACACATACAAACACACACACACACACACACATACACACACACATACACACACACATACACACACACACACACACACACACACACACACACACACACACACACACACACACACACACACACACACACGACTCGGTGGCTCAGTGGTAGAGTTACCGGTTACCACTACGGCGGTCCGGGTTCATATCCCGCCCAGGGCTAACATAATTTCAGTATCACTGCGCTGTGAGCCGTTACTCCAACTTTCGTGGGCAGGGAGTTGTGTGTGTGTGTGTGTGTGTGTGTGTGTGTGTGTGTGTGTGTGTGTGTGTGTGTGTGTGTGTGTGTGTGTGTGTGTGTGTGTGTGTGTGTGTACGCACGCGCGCGTGTAAGGTCACAGCATTACCCATAGGTCGGTCATATACGAGCTCTGAGCTCTCTTCCGGGAGTGCTGTCGATCACGAGGGCTATCGATCACGAGTCCAACACGTGGTCCAAGCCCATAGTGAATCACACACATACACACACAAACACACGCACGCACGCACACACACACAAATGTATGCCTACATACATGTATGCACATACACACACACACGCGCGCACACGCACAAATACATACACAAATGTGCTCATGAATACATAGGTACATATGTGCACATAGTCACACTCATACACACACATGAGTGTATGCATGCATACATACATATATGCACATAAGTCAACACATACGCATACGCGTGCGCTCGCGCGCGCGCACACACATACACACACACACACACACACACACACACACACACACACACACACACACACACACACACACACACACACACACACACACACACACACATACACACACACACACACACACACACACATACACACACATACTCACACACACACACACACACACACACACACACACACACACACACACACACACACACACACACACATACACAAGCACGCACGCACGCACAACACACAAATGGATGCGTGCATACACACATACACACACATATAAGCACACATACATATACGCGCACATATTTATTCACACAAATGTATACGTGCACACACGCACACATACACGAACACAAACGTGCACGAATGTATGCACACACACATATATGCACATGCGCACAAACACACAGGCAAATACGCACATACGCACACACTCATACGCATGCATGCACACAACCTCACGCCTTTCACAGAAGGCAACCCTCGCAAGTGTAATCAAGCCTGAACCCGCCAAGAGCCGACGCGAGGACCGAGAAGGGGAGAGGAGGAGGAGGAGGAGGAGAAGG
>NC_134818.1:34000286-34005286 GCF_046742065.1 Oratosquilla oratoria
AAACTTCTCCAGAATTTAAACAGAAATTAATGTATTCATTATTTTTCCTACCTATAATATATATACATACATATATATATATACAATATATATATATATATATATATGTGTGTGTGTGTGTGTGTGTGTGTGTGTGTGTGTGTGTGTGTGTGTGTGTGTGTGTGTGTGTGTGTGTGTGTGTGTGTGTGTGTGTGTGTGTGTGTGTGTGTGTTTCAGCAAGTTTAATTCTTGCTGCCGGATATCTACATATTTTCGTGGCTTTGATATTTATATACTTTTCTGTACACAGTCGTTTTTCACAAAAGAAGTAGATTAATATATAGAAAAATACATCAAAATATATCATGTTTATGTAACTGAAGATGACATAGGCTGTGGCGTTGTCAGGGCTGCTTCGGTTTCGGCCTCGTGATTAGAAAGTCCCCAGAACGATTCCCAATATGTACCGCTGGCTATAATTCACCCCCTTCTCCGGATGCTGTAACACAAAGGGCAAAGGTGACAGCTCGGAAGCAGTTAAGCTCCTCCTGGCGTACAGCTGTCACCAAAACGCTGCACATATGCCCTTTGTGTTATGGTTTAAGGCGCTATCACACTGGGTAATTTTTCCTTCGACAGTTGGAACAATTTATAACCCGCAGCTTTAGGGAAGGACTCCGATATGCTGGAGGTAAGCGGTACTGTCGATGAATCAGAAGTTGAAGGAAAAATACCCCCAGTGTGATAACCCCTTCTTCATGCCTGAGTTCCCAGAAGAGCGATGGTGGACCTGAGGTCTGAGCTTCTACGGGAGACAGCCTGCCTACCTGGCTACCTGTCGGCCTGCTTCTGTGCTTAAGGCATCCAAGTAACCTACCTGCTTCCTACCTACATCTTAGGCTGCCTGCTTGTCTACCAGCCTGCTCACCTGCCCAGGACCACCAGCCTACCTGACCGACCTGGCTACCTGCTTTCTTACCTACCGGCCTACATTTTCCCTTGTCATCCTGCAAACAACCCAGCCTGCATGCCAACCAGGTTCCAGCCAGCCTGGATTTCGACTTGCTTACCGACCTGCTTGCCCAGCCTGCACAGGTCCTTGGCCTGTTTCTCAGCCTGCATGCCAACTTCCTGTACTCTTTTCAACCTAGCTTGGCAGTGACGTATTGGAGTTTGAAAATGAAATGAAGTGGCTGATTACCATTTTGAGTGAAATTTGTGTACCAAGAAGAGTGAAAAAATAAAGATAAATTGTGACAAAAATTTTAAAATATCAGAACCAGCACTTCTATCCCTTGAAATGTGTTGCACCCAGGAGATGGAGTCTGGCTTTTTACACTAGTAGGGTCCCGTCGTGGACTCAGCAATGACCCTTTGGCAAGAGATTCCAATTGGCGCTTTTGTAGGCGATTCAAAGCCTTGTTAGGGTTCGAACCAATGTGTTAAAGGATTCGAAGATTTTTTTTTCTTTTCTTTTCTTTTGAGGGGGGTCTGTTTCAAACTTGCTTCGAAATATAATTTCTCTTGCTGACTCGAAGCTGTTTTGAGATTTTCTTAGTGATTCGGAGCTGTTTCGAACCTGAATGATCCTGACGACTCGAACCCGCATGTTAAGCTTCGAAACCACATGTCTGTAGTGAGTTCGAACCGTTGCCGCTTCAGAAGCTCTTCCCACTCATTTGCTTGTTAGAAGCCCCACTGATGAGTTTTGCATAAGCCCCCAATTCCCCATCCCTCCCCCCATGCGCCCTAAGCCAAGCTATGAATGTTAATCACTTTCTCTGTTTGTCTACAGGTGAGGAGGGTGGAGCTCCATCTATTCGTCTGTCTGTTCAAGTTGGGTCACGTAAGTTATACTCCCCCACCCGGGGGGAGTGTTGCCTCCCTACTTCGTGGGGGGGGAGTTACTTCTTCGGGGTTACCTTACTGGAGGTTCTTCAACCTTTCTTATCTGGTGGTCCTTCAGGTTTAGTCTTCAGAAATTTCTTGGGGTCTTCGTCAAGGTTCCTTCAAGTTCTATTCTTGGAGACACTTCGGGAGTTTTATCTTCCAGTTCGGCCTCTGGGTGTTCTTCAGGCTTCTCGTTAATGTTTCTTCAAGTTCTCTTCTTGGAGATACTTCGGGAGTTTCGTAGTTCGTAGTCTAATGTTTAGCTTTTGGGTGTTCCTCAGGCTTCTCGTTAATGTTCCTTCAAGTTCTATTCTTGGAGATACTTTAGGAGTTTCGTAGTTAGTAGTCTAACGTTTAGCTTTTGGGTGTTCTTGAGGCTTCTCGTTAATGTTCCTTCAAGTTCTTTTCTTGGAGATACTTCGGAGTTTCGTAGTTCGTAGTCTTCATGTTTAGCTTTTGGGTGTTCCTCAGGCTTCTCGTTAATGTTCCTCCAAGTTCTATTCTTGGAGATACTTCGGGAGTTTCGTAGTTCGTAGTCTAATGTTTAGCTTTTGGGTGTTCTTCAGGCTTCTCGTTAATGTTCCCTCAAGTTCTATTCTTGGAAATACTTCGGGAGTTTCGTAGTTAGTAGTCTAATGTTTAGCTTTTGGGTGTTCTTCAGGCTTCTCGGTAATGTTCCTTCAAGTTCTATTCTTGGAGATTCTTCGGGAGTTTCGTAGTTTGTAGTCTTCATATTTAGCTTTTGGGTGTTCTTCAAGCTTCTCGTTAACGTTCCTTCAAGTACTATTCTTGGAGACACTTAGGGAGTTTTGTAGTTCGTAGTTTTTCAGTTCAGTCTTTGGGTGTTCTTCAGGCTTCTTTTTAATGTTCTTCCAACCTCTGTTCTTCGAGGTACTTTGGGAGTTTCGTCTTTCTGTTTGGTCTTTGGGTGTTCTTCAGACTTCTCGTTAATGTTCCTTCAAGTTCTGTTCTTCGAGGAATTTTGGGAGTTTCGTAGTTCTTAGTCCTCCATGTCGGTCTTCAGGTGTTCCTCAAGGTCCACGGGTCTCTTTATTTTATTTATTTTTATTTAATCTATTATTTTTGTTATTTATTTATCTATTTATTTATTTATTTATCTATTTATTTATTTACTTATTCATTTATTTATTTATTCGTTTATTTATTTATTCATCTATTTATTTGTTTATTCATTTATTTATTTATTTATTTATTTCATTTATTTATTTATTTATTTATTTATTCATTTACTTATCTATTTCTTTATTTGTTTATTTATTTATTTGTTTATTTATTTATTTATTCATTTATTTATAAATTTGTCTATTTATTTGCTTATTTTTTTTGGATGGGTATGGTCTCAGGTTTTCTTTGGGTCTTCGAGTATTCCTCTTAGTCTTCTTCGGATGGTCTTCAAGGTTCAGTCTTCGGATATTGTTCAGCCTTTTATTCTTATGTATTTTTCTTATTTACATTTATTTAATTTAATTTAATTTAGATTTGCTTTAGTTAGTTAGTTTATTTCATTGTATTATTATTATTAGCGGTAGTATTTTTATCATTGTTATTACTTTTTTTTTTTTTTAGTTTTTTGGAGTTTCGACTTTGGGTCACAGAATCCTTCCATCTCATTTCTTCTTCCTCCTCAAAATTTCTCCATTTTTTTTTTTTTTTTTTTTTTTTGGTCCAACCTCTATGTCTTGCCATTGTACTTTCTCATTAATATCTCCACCTTTTCATCATCGCCATCATCATCATCATCGTCATCATCATCATCATCATCATCATCATCATCATCATCATCATCATCATCATCATCATCATCATCATCATCATCATCATCATCATCATCATCATTATCATCCTCGTCATCGTCAACCACATTATCACCACCATCATCGTTATCATCATTATCGTCGTCGTCGTCGTCATCATCATCATCATCATCATCATCATCATCATCATCATCATCATCATCATCATCATCATCATCATCATCATCATCATCATAATCATCATCATCATCATTTCCATCTTATTCCACTACCGACGCCTTGGCTACGCCGTCAATCCTTTCTCTACTTTCCCCCTTCCCCCTTCACCGTCCCCCTCCCCTCCCCCTCCCCCTCCCCCTCCCCCCTTTTCCCCCCTCTCCCCTTTCCCCTACACGCGCACCCAGTCCAAGACCCGCAACACATTTCCATTGCAAATAGGCTTGTTTTCCAATTACTTGCCTTTCATTGGTGGGTATGACACCCGTAGGGGTGTAGGGAGAGAGAGAGAGAGAGAGAGAGAGAGAGAGAGAGAGAGAGAGAGAGAGAGAGAGAGAGAGAGGGAGGGGGGATGATGAAGAGAGGATACGAAGGAAGTAGAATGATTTCAAAAGATGTTTGGAGGGAAAAAATGATAATTATAATAGTGAAAAAAGAGGAGAAATGAAGAGAGAGAGAGAGAGAGAGAGAGATGAAGAGAGAATGCGAAGGACGTAGAAAGACTCAAAAAGAAGGATAGAGAGAAAAATAGTAATAATGATAAAAGAGAGAATGAGGAGAAGCGGAAAAAGGTGTAAAGAGGGAAAATGTGGTGGAGTAAACATGGAGAGGGATGGAGGAGGAGATAATGCTAGGTAGGAGGGATAGAAAAAGAGACATTTGGCCCCATCATTGACCAATAGGGCACCTCGTTTTTCTGGTATTAGTTTTGAGATAACGAGGGAAAGAGAGAGAGAGAAAGAGAGAGAGAGAGAGAGAGAGAGAGAGAGAGAGAGAGAGAGAGAGAGAGAGAGCGAAAGGTAAGGTAGAGTGTGGAGTGACAAGATAGCCACTTCCCAACTCCCCAAACACTCAACACTCCCCCTCTCCATTCTCAAATCCACCCTCCCCCTCCCCCTTCCCCTCACCACTCCCCCCTTCCCCTTCCCCTCTCCCCTCCCCCTCCCCCCCCATCCCCCCACCTTGGTGTTCGAACTCTGTCCGGGACGCTGGAAATGCAAACACGAAGTTGCGAAAGGAAAAGTTGATCAGCGATAATGAGGGGAAACGCCCAAAGGCGGCGGAGACGAAGCAAAATAACGCCATAGAGGGGAAGGGAGGGGAGGGGAGGGGAGGGGAGAGCGGGGGAGAGCGGGGGAG
>NC_134818.1:34010286-34015286 GCF_046742065.1 Oratosquilla oratoria
ACACACACACACACACATATATATATATATATATATATATATATATATATATATATATATATATATATATATATATATATATATTCTTTCTTCTATTTTCTACTATTTAACTTCACATCTCTTATTGCCAATGGGCGGACCCTGTCTTGAAGGAAGGTTTGCTCCGTCGGGACCCGTTTGAGGTCCCCTTTGGGAAAAAAAATAAATAAATAAATAAATAGATGAATAGATAAATAAATAGATCAATAGAATAGAATAATAATATTAATAATAATAATAACAGTCTCTTATCGTCAGCCATAATAAAATATATAAGGTGCGTCACTGCGTTGACGGGGGTAAAGAACCCCGACCGAAGGCGGAGAGGAGACCGGGCGTGACGTCGTAATTGACGTCATAAATAGTTCCGCAATGTCTGCGGGACAGACAGCCCGCTGAGGAAGTCGCGGACAGTTCCGGTTGTCTTGTGCTCAGTCTCCCTTTGTTTCAAGTCGTAAACGTGAGCTTCAAAAGAACGCCAGAACGTGAAAGAACGTGAGCAAGGCGGTTGGATGACTTCCCATTTTGCCAAATTTGGCCAAAATGTGTTTCGCCAAATCTTGCCAATTTTGCGTTTCGCCAAATTGTTTGGCAAATTTGGCCAAAATGTGTTTCGCCAAATCTTGCCAATTTGCGTTTCGCCAAAACGTTTGGCAAATAAGGCCAAACTACATTCCGTAAAATTTTGGCCAAATTGCATTTTGCCAGATTTTGTGAAATTCCGTTTGACCTAAGTTAAAATATGTCTTTGGCCTTATTCCCTCGGGTTGGGTTACGCATTAAGTTAGGGTACATTAGGTTTGCTTAGGTTAGGGACTGGCGAAATGGAAATTTTGCAAGAGGAAGCGAAGAAGGAGGAGGAGGAAGAAGAAAAATATGAGTGGAGGAGGGGGAATATGAATGGAGGAGGAGGAGGAAGAGAAGGGGAAGGAAGAAGAAAAACATGAGTAGAGAAGCAGGAGGAGGAAGAGAAGGAGGAGAAGGAAGAGAAGGAGGAGGAGGAAGAGAAGGAGGAGGAAGAGAAGGAGGAGGAGGAAGAGAAGGAGGAGGACAAGAAGGAGGAGGAGGAAGAGAAGGAGGAGGAAGAGAAGATGGAGGAGGAAGTTGAGTTAAGATTAAGCAACCTCACGTTGAGTTGCAATGATTAATGGGGTCGGTGGTTCGGGATGGGTGGCGTAATGGGTCAGGAAGGGTTTGTTAAAAAAAGATAAAAAAAATGAAAACTCTGGCAGGGTCAGACGGTTAAAATTGTGTTTAGTGTCATATGAAGACAAATGAATGCAAAACACGCACACACACATGCACACACACACACACACACACACACACACACACACACACACACACACACACACACACACACACGCACATGTATGTATGTAATATGCGATAAGCCTCAAAGCTTACAAAATCACAGCTTAAAAGTGCACAAAGGCTCAGCCACAAAACGCAGAATAGAAGTCTCAATGCATGTGAAGCCCTAGCCTCAAAGGGTACGAAGCCCTAGCCTCAAAGGGCACGAAGCCCTAGCCTCAAAGGGCACGAACCCCTAGCCTCAAAGGGCACGAACCCCTAGCCTCAAAGGGCACGAACCCCTAGCCTCAAAGGGCACGAAGCCCTAGCCTCAAAGGGCACGAACCCCTAGCCTCAAAGGGCACGAAGCCCCAGCCTCAAAGGGCACGAAGCCCTAGCCTCAAAGGGCACGAAGCCCTAGCCTCAAAGGGCACGAAGCCCTAGCCTCAAAGGGCACGAAGCCCTAGCCTCAAAGGGCACGAAGCCCCAGCCCCAAAGGGCACGAAGCCCCAGCCTCAAAGGGCACGAAGCCCTAGCCTCAAAGGGCACGAAGCCCTAGCCTCAAAGGGCACGAAGCCCTAGCCTCAAAGGGCACGAAGCCCTAGCCTCAAAGGGCACGAAGCCCCAGCCTCAAAGGGCACGAAGCCCCAGCCTCAAAGGGCACGAAGCCCTAGCCCCAAAGGGCACGAAGCCCCAGCCTCAAAGGGCACGAAGCCCTAGCCTCAAAGGGCACGAAGCCCTAGCCTCAAAGGGCACGAAGCCCTAGCCTCAAAGGGCACGAAGCCCCAGCCCCAAAGGGCACGAAGCCCCAGCCTCAAAGGGCACGAAGCCCCAGCCTCAAAGGGCACGAATCCCAGCCTTAAAGGGCACGAAGCCCTAGCCTCAAAGGGCACGAAGCCCCAGCCTCAAAGGGCACGAAGCCCCAGCCTCAAAGGGCACGAAGCCCCAGCCTCAAAGGGCAAGAAGCCCCAGCCTCAAAGGACACGAAGCCCCAGCCTCAAAGGACACGAAGCCCCAGCCTCTAAGCACGCAAAGCCTTGGTCTCAATCCACCCAGATTCTGGGCCTGAAGATGTCTTCAGTGTCTTTCAAAACGTTTGAAGTTTCAGTGTCTCAGGGTGTCGACGATGATGACAAGAAGCTTAGTCGTTTCTTTGTGAAGAAGGAGAAGAGCGGAAGGAGGAAGAAGGAAGAGGAGGAGTTTGGAGGAAGAGGAGGAGTTTGGAGGAAGGGGACGAGAAAAGACGGGAGAATTTGTGGAAGAAGACGAAGAAAAATTTGAAAAAGGGGAAGAAGGTTGAAAAAGAGACAGAAAGAGAAATGGATAAAGTAGGGGGGAGGAATGAGAGATAAAGAAGGAGTAGGAAGAAGATCAGGAGGAAGAAGAGAAGAGGAATGGAGGAGGAAGAAGAATAAGAGGAACGTAAGAGAACAAGAAACAGGAACGCCAAATAAAATGGAAATATGAAGAAAAGGGAGAGAAAGAGAAGAATCTTCATAATAACGACATGGAAGAATAAGAGTTATGGAATTACATGAAGAAGCGAACAGTAGCAGACCTATTGGTCCTTACATTACTGTTCGTTACCTAACCTACCTAATCCAATACTATAAAAGATTTATACAGGAGCAAATAATTCTAATCGAGGATTTGTAGCTAACTAAACGCCACGACGTTTTTCTTTAATAATGTCTCAACAGTAGGAGGAGGAGGAGGAGGAGGAGTAGGAGGAGGACGAAGAAGAAGTAAAGGAGGAGGAGGAGGAGGAGGAGGAGGAGGAGGAGGAGTTTTTTGTTCTGTAAATTGCAGGGTCACACTTGGTACCCTTCTTAACAAGCGGTACTTTTTGTTGTCCTCGTCAACTGCTTTCGCCTGTGCGGGTTCTCCCCTGTCAGGCATGTGGGTTGACAACTTCCTCATGCATGACGGATGGGTAGACCACTTCTTCGTGCTCACCATGTGGGTAGACCACTTCCATGTGTCAGGCCTTAGGTGTGATCCTGAGAAGGGTGCCCTTGTATATTGTGCTTACTTATTTGTTATATTAATTCTATATTCTGTTGTTCTTGTTATGATTATCATAATTTTATTTTATATGTTTTGTTTATTTCTATTTGTTTGCTTATTTTTTATGGTGCAGAGGAAAGAATTCCATTCTTCCCAGAAGAGAGAGAGAGAGAGAGAGAGAGAGAGAGAGAGAGAGAGAGAGAGAGAGAGAGAATGAGAGAGTGAGAAAGAGAGACATAAACCGATAACATGTTAGTCGAGCATTGTAACCCCTGGACCAACACAGAAGAAGGAGAGGAGGAGGAGGAGGAAGAGGAGGAGGAGGAGGAGAGGAGGAAGAGGAGGAGGAGGAAAGAAGGATTAGCTTAGATTAAGTAAACGTGGAGGAGAATGACGATAGTCGTGAATTGAGGGGAAAGGAGTAAGAGGAGGAGGAGGAGGAGGAGAAGGAAGAAGAATATATGTAGAGGAACAGGAATACAGAAAAGAAGAGGAGGAGGAGAAAGAAGGGAGGAGTGATATGAGTGGAGGAGCAGATGGAAGAGGAGGAGGTGGAGGAGGAGCAAGAGGAGGAATCGGGGGAATAGCGGGAGGAGGAATATAAGTAGAGGAGGAGGAGGAGGAGGAGGAGGAGGAGGAGGAGGAGGAGGAAGGAGGAGAGAAAGAATATAAGTAGAGGAGGAGAAAGAAATGGAAGAAGAATACGTATGGAGGAGTAGAAGTAGGAAGAGGATGAGGAAGAATATGAGTGAAGAGAAAGAAGAGGAAGAACTCGAATGCAGGAGGAGGAGGAGGAGGAGGAGGAGGAGGTATATGAGTGAGGAGCAGAAGGAATAGGAAGAAGGGGGGAAAGAATACGAATAGAGGAACAGAGGAAGAGGAGTAGGAGGAGGAGGAGGAAGAGGAAGATGTTTGTAAATGATGAAGGACATCTCATTGGCCACACGTAGATAAGACAGTAATTCAAAGTTCTGCAAAGGGGGGTGGGGGGATTTATGGGAGGAGAACATTGGGGTGGGGGAGGGTGGGGAACAGGGCTTGATGTGTGAGGCTCATCCCTGCTGAATGAAATCGCCTGACGTCGTCCCTCGTGTTGTTTTAATAAGATCGTTTCAAGATCGTTTCAAGATCGTTTCAAGATCGTTTCAAGATCGTTTCAAGATCGTTTCAAGATCGTTTCAAGATCGTTTCAAGATCGTTTCAAGATCGTTTCAAGATCGTTTCAAGATCGTTTCAAGTCCGTTTCAAGATCGTTTCAAGATCGTTTCAAGATCGTTTCAAGATCGTTTCAAGATCGTTTCAAGATCGTTTCAAGATCGTTTCAAGATCGTTTCAAGATCGTTTCAAGATCGTTTCAAGGTCGTTTCAAGATCGTTTGATTTTAAGTCAATTAGATTACTTGAAGGAAGCCAGAATGAAGTATGTGATTGCTGTATGAAGTATGTGAGGACGAGGTAATGGATGTTGTGTATGTTTATTATTGTTTTTACTGATATTATTGTTATTGTTTTTATATAAAAAACGCAGCCCAAAGGGATTTCTCCCCGTCTTTTCTTTTTCTGCATGAGGGGACTTAGAGGGGGAGGGGTCCCCGATTAAATGAAGCGGCCTTGCTGTGGATGTGCTGTGTCTTGCTGCATTGCTTCTGACCCAGGGCAGTG
>NC_134818.1:34040286-34045286 GCF_046742065.1 Oratosquilla oratoria
TTCTTCACCCTCTATACCAACCCTACTCACCCCCCCCCAATCTTCATATCTTCCATTGTCCTTCTTTCCTCTCCCTCCCTCTCTCCCTCCTCCCACTCCCCCTCTACCCTCCATTCCTACCCTTCGACCGCCCTCCCTCCCACTCCTCCCACTCCACCACTCCCACCCTCGCTCTCTTTGGTTACCACGGCATACATATATACCGCATCAGTGATATTATTGTCTTGTTAATGACATATCACGCTGAATGTCACCTCCGGCTGGTCCTTTCCACAAGTATTCTTGGCGCCGGGAGGGAGACGGGGAGGAGGGAGAGGGGGAGGAAGGGGGAGGGGGAGGAAGAGAAGGGGGAAGAAGAGGAAGAGGAGGAGGAAGGGAGGGAGGAGGGAATAAGTGATGGGTAGGGGAAGGAGGAAGAAGGAAGGGAAGGGGGAGGGGAGTAAGGCAAGGGGGAGGGAGAGGAGGAGGAAGAGAGGGAGGAGGGAGTAAGTGATGGGGAGGGGAAGGAGTAGGGAGGAAGGGAAGGAGGAGGATGGGAGAAAGGAGGAGGAAGTAGCGAGTAGGGGGAGGAAGAGGGAGAGAGGGAAGACAGTGGTAGTCTCCTAGGAGGGGGGAGTAAGAGGGGAGAGGGAGGGGGAGTGGGAGAGAGAGGGGGGGAAGGAAGAGAAACCTTCTTTGCGGGGGTGGGGGGAAGGGAACTACCACCTCATTCCCACTCAATTCCCATCCCTGTGTCCCCTCTTCCCACTCCTCTCTCTCTCTCTTAATCTCTCTCTCTCTCTCTCTCTCTCTCTCTCATATATATATATATATATATAATATATATATATATATATATATATATATATATATATATGTAAGAGAAGATTTGGAATCTGGGATCCATATTGGAAAATAGCAAACACCAGATTCAATTGAAGGGTTTATTTGCCCAGAAGGGCAAATAAACCCTTCAATTGAATCTGGTGTTTGCTGTTTTCCAAATATATATATATATATATATCTCCTTCTCTCTCTCTATCTATCTCTCTCTCTCTCTCTCTCTCTCTCTCCCCTTTTTCTTCCCCTCTTTCCAACTCTCTTCCTTCTCCCTTTTTTTCCCTTTTCCTTAGCCTCCTCTCTTCTCTCATCCCTCCTCTCTTCATCTCCTTTTACTTACTTCCCCTCTTCCATTTCTTCTTCCCTCCCTTCACTCTCCTCTTTCCTTCCCTCTTCCTTTTCTTCATCCCTTCCTTCATCCCTCCCCTCACCCCTTCCCTCCCCTCTTCCCTTCCCCCTTCCTTCCCCTCTTTCCTTTCCTCTTCCATTCCCCATCCCATCCCTCTCCTCTCCCTTTCCCCTCCTCCTCCTCCTCCCTCTTCTCCTCCTCATCTTCCTCCGTTTATTATTTCCCTCTTCTTTCCAGTCTCCCTCTCTCTCACCACTCTTCTCTCCTTCCCTCTTTATTTCTCTTTTTTCTCTCTTTCTCTCTTTGGCTCCACTTCCGCTGGTTCAAAAGACACATCCACTTCGTCTGCTACGGATATGAATAAAATCGTCTGGCGACAACAAAAATAAAAAGTAACGTGCCATCCAGCACGGAAGGGGGTATTCGTCATAGGCCCGTTCACACTAGTGGTTTAAACCGCCGCGGTTTGAACTGTGGCGGTTCAATTACAATGTAAATTAATGGAAGCGTTCACAAGCAACCGTGTAGGTTTTCCTTGATTATGCGGTACTGCTGCGGTTTCCACGCGGTTCAGACCGCTAGTGTGAACAGGACCATAGATAACACACACCTTTTCTACTGAGTGGATGTCACGGAAGGGGTTAAGTTGTTTGCAACCTATTCACAACCTCCAGCAACCCCCAAACGCAACCTTCACTCCATATGCACCTCCACACACCTCCATACACCATCCATAAACTTCAGAGTCTGTTCCCACTCCACACACATCACCCTCACATCCACCACCTCCACATCCACCACCTCCACTTCCACCACCTCCACGTCCACCTCCTCCACATCCACCACATCCACATCCACTGCAGACCGCCCTCCACAAAGCCGTCCCCTCCACACCTCCAAGCCTCACTCCACCTCCATAAACAAATCACTCCCACAAGGGTCCCTCCACTTTTCACTCATCCACCCGTCACTCCACGCCACCTCCACAATCCCTCGTCCTCCTCCACACCCTCCCTCCATCACCGCCACACCTCCCTTTGGCTTTCTTCCGCATGCACTCCTCCACACAAAGTTAAGGGAGGGAGAGGGAGGGGAGGTGGAGAAGGGAGGAGGAGGAGGAGGAGGAGGAGGAGGAGGAGGAGGAGGAGGGTGGTGGTGACTTGAAACTTGTGAGAGAAGACTAGAGTGAGATTTGTGAGAGGGGGAAGGGAGTAGTGAGGTGGAACAACGGAGAGTGAGGGATTATGTGAGGAGTCGTGAGAGGTGGACTAAGAATGGGAGTTGAGGAAGTGAGAGTAGGGAGAGGAGAGTAGGTGAAAGTGAGAGAGAGAGAGAGAGAGAGAGAGAGTACTAAAGAGAAATGAGAGAGAGAGTGAGAGTTGAGAAAGTGAGAGTAAGGAGAGGGGAGTAGATGAGAATACGAAAGAGAAGTGAGAGAGTACTAAAGAGAAAAGAGAATTGAAAAAGTGAGAGTAGGGAGAAGAGAGTAAATGAGAGTACTAAAGAGAAGTGAGAGAGTGAGAGTTGAGAGGAGAGTGAGAGGCAGAGGAGGAGATTGAGAGTTGTATGGGAAATAGTGAAAATTGAGAGTGCTAGAGTTGTGATATTTACAGGCCCTAAAGCGTTTACGCCAGGAGGCACTTACCCTCGACCAAGATCGCCACCTTTGCCCAGGGTTTTGGGATTCCCAGGACAAGTAGAAGTCGCTGGAATTGTAGGATTCGAACTCGGTGAAACGTCGTGTGAAATATTAACTGAACCAACCAGCCACTCGATACGAGAGAGAGAGAGAGAGAGAGAGAGAGAGAGAGAGAGAGAGAGAGAGAGAGAGAGAGAGAGAGAGAGAGAGGGGGAGGGAGGGAGGAACAGAGAGGGGGTGAGAGAGAGACAGGCACTGAGAGAGAAAGAGGGGATAGAGAGAGGGAGAGAGAAAGAGAGAGAGAGAGAGAGAGAGAGAGAGAGAGAGAGAGAGAGAGAGAGAGAGAGAGAGAGAGAGAGAGAGAGAGAGAGAATAAGAGAGAGGGACAGATAGGGGGTGAGAGGGAGACAGGCAGTGAGAGAGAAAGAGGGGAGAGAGAGAGAGAGGGAGATAGATAGATAGATAGAGAAAGAGAGAGAGAGAGAGAGAGAGAGAGAGAGAGAGAGAGAGAGAGAAGGCCTTGGATATGGTAAAGATAAATAAAAGGAAGGAAGGAAGGAAGAGGAAGGAGGAAGTACTACTGCGAAAGAGGGAGAAGGAGAAAAAGATTAAGAAAAATAAGAAAGAAAAGCGCGAGGAGAGGAAGCGGAAGAGAGGGTAAGAGGGGACAGAAAGAGGGAGGAAGGGAAGCAGGAAAAGGAAAGAGAAAACAAATGTGGAGGAGAGAGAGAGAGAGAGAGAGAGAGAGAAGAGAGAGAGAGAGAGAGAGAGAGAGAGAGAGAAATAGAGAAAGAGAGAGAGAGAAAGAGAGAAAAGAGAGAAAGAGAGAAAAGAGAGAAAGAGAGAGAGAGAAATAGAGAGAGAGAGAGAGAGAGAGCCAGAGAGAGAGAAAGAGATATGTCTCTCAGGCTTGTTATGACCTGTGATTTACCATCGCTTCTATCCGCTCCTTATCTCACAAAGAGTGAATAGAGAGTGAGAAAAAGCGAGAGAAAAGAGAAGAGCTACAAACAGACTTTGTAGCGCGTTGGTTTCTGCCTCGCCTTGTACCACGGGGCAGCTATGCGCCTCCGGGTGTAAGCACCCCACCCTTTAGAGGAGAAACAGAGCGAAGACTGAGGTAGTCAAATTGAAGAGGTGGAGGAGGGATAGGAGGAAAGAGCAAGAGAGGAAGGAACAGAAAGAGGAACAAGAGGATGGGGAAGAGGAGCAGAGAGAAGAGGAGAAAGAGGCAGGAGGAGGAAGAGGAGCAGAAAGAGGAAGAGGAGGAGTATGAGGGGGAAGAGGAGCAGAAGGAGGAGGAAGAGGCAGAGTAGGAGGAGGTGCAGAAAGAGGAGGAAGAGGAGGAGAAGGAGGAGAATTAGGGGGAAGAGGCACTGTAGGAGGAGGATCAGAAAGAGGAAGAGGAGGAGAAGGAGGAGGAGCAGAAGGAGGAGCCTATCGCGGCCAATTCAATTTCCTCGCTTCCCGTTCCTTCCTCAGACCTCATTTCCTGATTCAACTCTCTCTCTCTCTCTCTCTCTCTCTCTCTCTCTCTCTCTCTCTCTCTCTCTCTCTCTCTCTCTCTCTCTCGCTCTCTCCCCTCTCTCGCTCTCTCTCTCTCTCTTCTCTCTCTCTCTCTCTCTCTCTTCTCTCTCTCTCTCTCTCTCTCTCTCTCTCTCTCTCTCTCTCTCTCTCTCTCTCCCCTCTCTCCTCTCTCTCTCTACACCCCACGCACACACGTTTCTGTGTGTGCGTATATATATATATATCAATAATATATATATATATATAAATATAATATCATTATATGTATATATATATACAATATATATAATACTCTACATATATGTATATATATTATACATATATTATATATATAATATATATATATATACACACAATATATATTTATATATATATATATATATATATATATATATATACATATGTTGCGCCCGCGTGCGAAATGTACGCTGGCTACCACGCTGGCAGTCGGGCGGACGAATCGTATGTGCAGAGATTTCATGCCGGTAGTACACTACACTACACTACACTATCTCCATCCTTTTACAGCTTTGTTCTTTTCATTTCCCGTTTGCTGCCTCCTCCTCTTCCTCGGACTCCTCCTCCTCCTCCTCCTCTTCCTCGTACTCCTCCTCCTCCTCCTCCTCCTCCTCTTCCTCCTCCTCTTCCTCCTCCTCCTCTTCCTTC
>NC_134818.1:34052786-34056922 GCF_046742065.1 Oratosquilla oratoria
TTCCCTCCTCTTCGCCCCTCCTTCTTCCTCCTCTCCCACCCCGTCCATCCTCCCCATCCCTGCACCTCCTTTCCTTCCCACATTCCCCCTCTCCTTCCCCTCCTTTTTCCCCCTTCCCCACATCTTCCTCTTCCCCCATTCCCTGCCCCCTACCCTTCCTCCCCACCTTCCCCGCCTTCCTCCTCTCCCTTCCCGTGCCTTCCTCTCATTGCCAGCCCTCCTCTTACTCCTTCCCCGCGCTCTCCTCTCTTCCCCAGTCCTCCTCTGCCCCCCGTCTCTTCCTCCCCCTTTTCTCCCCCCTTCCCCCTCCCCCTTCCCCTCCTCTCCCTCCGAGGCCGCCTTCTTCGCGCCTTCGTCATCTCCCCTCCCCCCCCACAACTTCCCCGTCCCTATCCCCGTCCCCTTCCTCTCCCACCAAAGCCGCCGCCTTCCTCCTTCCACGTCACTTCTCTTCTACCGCTTCCTTCCTGTCGCTTCGCCGTTATTCCGCTTCATCACTTCCAGCACGGCGTCGGGGGCCCACTCCCCCCCCCCTTTTTTTTTTTTTTTCTCTCTCTCTCTCTCTCTCTCCCTGCGAGGCTTTCATTCCCACCTCCCGTTTTCTTCTAGGGTCTCCATTTTATATTCTCAGAATAGATGTTTTGTGAATTTACAAGAAAGGCATTGTCATATGCTTTTCTTCGTATACTACCAAATTAAATTGTTGAGCAGAGAGGGCGAACCTTGCCCTCACAGACCCTAGATGAAATAGCTTGGTGGTTGTATTTATATATATATATATATATATATATTTATAATCTATATATATATATATTTATATATACATATTAACATATATATATACATTATATACATCATATATATTACATATATGCTAATAAGAACACGGGTACGTGTGTTCCACTTATGACAAAGTAGACCAATTGGGAAAAGGAAACTAACGAAAGCAGAGCGCTTTCGGTGTATATTACATCTTCAGTGCAACAAGTACATAAGTAATAGAAATGCCATACAATAATATACACGAAACAAAAGGAACAAGGACAGTTTGGATATGGGTAGCGGCCAATTACCTCCTGGGGGGCGAAAGGCCATTGTCAATTAACTTATGATGGTGGGCGCGACATCAGGTCCACAGGTCGCCAGGGTCACATAGTGTCGATGGGTTACAATTTACCTCGATATCATCTTACTAATATCTTGACAAATAAAATTATCAAGGTATTGTATAAGCCTTTATGAAGGTGGGTGGTATTTTGATTATTGGTAGGTATGAATCAAATACTACACTCTATTAAATTTTTATTGCTATTAATGTTGTTGGTATAATAGCAAGAAATTTAATAGAGTGTAGTTTGATTCATACCACCAGTTAATCAAAAATACCAACCTTTCATAAAGGCTTATACAAACTTGATAAGTTTATTTTGTCAAGAAATTAGTAAAAATTATATTCAGGTGAATTGTAAACCCATTCGACACTATGTGACACCTGGCGACTGTGACCTGAGTGTCGCGCCCACCATCATAAGTTAATTGACAATGGACCTTCCGCCCCCCAGGATGGTAAGTTGGCCGTACCCATATCCAAAATGTCCTTGTTCCTTTGTTTCGTTGTATATATTATGTATGCATTTCTATTACCTTTGTACTTGTTGCACCTGAAGATGTAATATACGAAAGCGCTCTGCTTCGTTAGTTTCCTTTTTTCCAAACGTGGTTCTACTTTGCTTATATACATATATATATATATTTATATATATATATAAATATATATAAATATGTATATGTATATATATAATATATATGTGTGTGTATGTTTGTGTGTGTGTGTGTCTGTGTGTGGTGGTGTGGCTTGTGTGTGTGTGTGTGTGTGTGAGCGTGTGTGTGTGTGTGTGTGTGTGTGTGTGTGTGTGTGTGTGTGTGTGTGTGTGTGTGTGTGTATACTCAGTCAATATAATAATGTGATACATATATAGATGATATAATAATGTTATATTCATACAGATGATATATTGCAAAGTTACGGTCCAACAAAAAGTATATGTAAAAATGATGAGTTTCCAAATGGATACAATGATTTTCAATGTTTCTAAGACTATATCAGGAGGGGGGGGGCGGGAAATCTCAGGTCTTTAGAGAAGGAAGAAGGAGTCCTAAAGTTTCCATGGTCTCTATAATAGAGCCCTTTGGGGTCACGACCCAATTAAGGGTCGTATGAGGTCGTGTCAGGCCATCCGTGTCAGGTCGTCAGTACCAAGTCAGGTCTTTGGTGTCAGGTCCTCAGGATCAGGTCCTTAGTACCAGGTACTCAGTGCCAAGTCCATAGTTTCAAGTCTTCGGTATCACGTCCTGTGTCAGGTCTTCGGTTTTAGGTCCTTAGGTCGGGTCCTCAGTGCCAGGTCATCACTGCCAGGTCCCAGTGCACCCTCGGACAAAGGCAGATAATATGTGTGTGTGTGTGTGTGTGTGTGTGTGTGTGTGTGTGTGTGTGTGTGTGTGTGTGTGTGTGTGTGTGTGTGTGTGTGTGTGTGTGTGTGTGTGTGTGTGTGTGTGTGTGACTGTGTGTGTGTGTGTGTTTGTGTGTGTGTGTGTGTGTGTGTGTGTGTGTGTGTGTGTGTGTGTGTGTGTGTGTGTGTGTGTGTGTGTGTGTGTGTGTGTGTGTGTGTGTGTGTGTCTATGTATGTGTGTGTGCGCGTGCGTACGAATTTCATTGCAAAAATGCATTTCCCTCGCTCGCTCATCAAGACCAGAGGCGTGTCGGTGTCATTGTCACCAAACAGCTGACGGTCGAAGGAGGCGTGGGATCACCAGGGAATGTGCCAGAAGAATGGAGGAGTGCCAACTGGAAAGAGAGAAAGAGAGAGAGAGAGAGAGAGAGAGAGAGAGAGAGAGAGAGAGAGAGAGAGAGGGGGGGGAAGGGGGGGAAGTGAGGCACTAAAATAGTGCCACTATAATAGAGTCCCCCTTCCCAGATCTTCTTTAGTGCCACTGACGACACTGATGGAGAGTACCACTGAAGAGTCTGTCAAGACGAAGAAATGTTAGTGATGGTGGTAATGATGTTAGTGGTGGTGATGGAGATGATGATGGTGGAGATGTTGGTGGAGATGTTGGTGATGGTGTCAGTGGTTATGGTGGAGGTGATGTTGGTGGTTTCAGTGATCGTCACAATCGTTTTGACAGTGGAGGGAGGGAGTGGGAGTGGGAGAGGGGGAAGGTCATCCGGAGGTCAAGTGGGTGCCTAGGCCGTGACCTAAGGTCACAGGGACCAGAATTAATGAAAACCTGAGGATAAAGGTTAATGGCCACTAGAGGGGGGTGGGGGGAAGGGGGAATGGGGGGGAGTAGATCATGTGACCCGAATGACAGGGTAACATGATGGGTTGTGGGAAGGGGGGGGGGAAGTTGGGGGGAAGGGAGGTTGGGGAGAGAAAAATATGCTAAAATGAGGTTGAAGAATGTTTTAATTAGGGCGAAGATTTGGGGGGAATAGTAATGACATCAACTACAAAATCAACAACAGCAATCACAACAACAACAACAACAAAATAACGACAATTGATGATAAGGAGATTAACGATGATGATGATTAATATATATCAGTTTAGCCCATCATGGCTAAATGGGAGTTCCTGGTTATAATTAACTAAAGAACCCCCCCCCCCCAGCTGATTGGAATGGTTAATCAAAATAAAAACGTAAGCGACGACACTGAAGCCCAGTTAAGTGAAAGGTTTCATCACTTCATTTATTTATTTATTTACTTTATGAGTTTTATAATTCATTTACTATATTTCGTTATTAATCTATTTTATACATACAGTATATGTATTCATTTGTTATTTGTTTATATTTATTTGCTTAATTTTCTATTATATGCTTTTTTCTTCATTAGCTGAATGTTACCGTTAACTAGATCAAAGGTGCCACTAATCAGAACAAGGTTGAAGTAGGTCGGGGTAGATGAAATATCTCTAGAAATAAGGGACAGGGTAGATGAGAGCTCTAGAAATAGGGAAGTAGATGAAAGAGTTCTGAAAATACCGGAAGGGGTAGATGAAATCTCTCTAGAAATAAGGGACAGGGTTAGATGGGAGCTCTAGAAATAATGGAGGAGGGTAAATAGAAGATCT